>NW_024044681.1:36564274-36773185 GCF_014851395.1 Micropterus salmoides
CTAGGTTTTACCATCCCTGTAAACATAGCTCCTGTCTTATGGATAACAGGTCTGGCACAGATCTGCCAACATCTTGCAAACTATTCTAAAAAGAAAAACGGTATTACACTTGAACAAATTCAATATATGCATAGGTGAGACATCTTGCAGTCATCAAGGACAAACACAGCTGATTTGAAATTTTGAGGTATGGGGGTTTTAAATTGACCTGGACTACACAGTGAATAGTTTGAATGCTCTGCAGCATAATTATAATTGCAGCAGTAGAAAGGCATAATTACTGCAGAGCTATAAAGTAACTCTCACTGTAAATCAGCTTAAGAATGATTCTTCAGATGTGGGGAATGTGGAAATTTTCACCATATGATGGCTGTGAACTGAAGTGAAGAGAGGCGGGTGCAGCGTGACAGCTGCAGAGTCCATCGTCTCATAGCTCTAACACGTGACATCTGACTGACTGACCTACACAACAGTTTTGCTCCTGTCATGTAAATGAGCTGAAATGCAGGCACGATCTTCTGGCTTTTGAGAAGTGTCCCCAAACATTAAAAATGTTCCACCGCTTAAGGGCAAAACTGGGCCTGAGAGGAGATCAGAGTGCACAAAGGTAGAGCTCACTCATGCAGAACAAATACATTCATAAGCTTTCTGTCCTCAAGTGAAGAGAGTAATTAAAAAGGCCCCAGCTGATTAATCCTCTGGTCTAGGAACAGAAACCAAGAGTGAAACTAACCCCCCACCCTATTCCTGCTTCATCATTTTGTCCAAATGAGATATCAAATCTAATGAGAGTACCCCTCTGGCACTGGTGTCTCCAAGTCTGGAGGAAACAAGTTAATCAAATCAATAAGGCATCTTCAGGCTCCATCTAAATGCTCCCGACTCATCAGACGTTGTCAGGACCTACCAGTCAGCCAGACCCTGGGCAAACAATGGAGTATTCCTTAATAGGCAACACAAGAGGGAAGGAAATGGTGAGAGAGTGAGAAAAGGAGTAAGAGAAGAGAAACGGTGGAGTCTGGCTCCCCCCACTGGTTGTTTTTAGCTGGTTTTAGCTGGTTGTCAGCTAAAACGAGCTAGAGTCTTGTCTTAGTCTTGTTCTATTAAAAAGGCCCAAATTAAAGTCTGGTAAGTGGCAGGTTGTGAAAGGAACAGTAGCAGCAGTAGTAGGACCAAGGCTTAAAAACATTTAAGCAGTCCAAGCTCCTAGACAAAAAAAAGCGTTTGAAAACCAGAGGCCAGCACTGGCACAGCTCACTGTAAACAACAATAAGCCCGGTTCTTTTTTTCACAGGTTTAAATCATTCACAGGCGGTCTATTCTCCCTTTTTAATTTTCTGTGTTCTGCTGTGATTTGGTTTTAGCCACTGTGTTGCACGCCGTCACCTCTGTTCAGCAACAAAATTCTAGTCTCCTTTCTGTTGATCATTGTTTTTGCAGCAGCCCGAGGTCAAGCAGTCTGAAGAAGCCCTTTTTAGTCATTCAGAGGCACAGCTTCGTTCTTGTGCTCCCCTTTCGATTTCTCTAGGACTAGAGGTTCAGTCTGGGGGCCACTAAGGCAAACTCTCGCAGAATGTTTCGGGCCACGTCCACTTTGTACTGGGCGATCATCAGTGCCCTCTTCACGTCCTCAAAGGAGTATCCCTCCCCCATCAACTTGGCAATCTTGGCGTCCACGTTCTCTGACTCCGTTTCTGGAGAGATCTTCCTGGGCAGTGGCTTAGGTGGCCTGGCAGGGGCCTGCAAACAATCCATTGGGACTTGGCGAGAGAGAAAGAGAGAAAACATGTCAGTGGAAAATTGCCACTGGCCACAAGCAGTAACTTGAAAGTGTTATTAGTGGTGAAGGAGAGGTTTGTAGACTAAACAGTGGAAGATGGTAGGGCAAGCAGGGTACATTTCTAAAAATAAATGCTACTGAAACCAAACTCAATATACACAAATACTTAGAAGCTGATGTGATGATTGACAGAGGGGTATTTGAGTTTGAGAGTGAGTTTTCTGCCAAAAATCCTTTCTTCTTATATTAATAAAGGGATCCTGCTCAATTTCAAAGGCTCATACTTTTCCAGACCTTAATTCAGAATATGTGAGATAACTGAGGTCTAAAACAGACAACATGTAGTCATATGTACCAATGTTTTTGGGAAAAGTACACACTCATCAACACCTAGACGTGTTTATTTGTAGGAGCAATATGTGTGTATTTTTTCATGTAGACATTTGCTGAGAAGGAGATGTAACTCTACCTTGACTGGCTGGTAAACGGTCGTTTTCCAGGCAGCCTCTGGAGGCTTTAACATTTTCTGTATGTCGTCTGACGGGAGGCAGGGGAGCAGCATTGTTCAGCATGTCAAACACTGTGTCTAGACCACAGATGAGACAGAAATTCAAGTAAAACTATATGCTGTGCCACAAAGTAATGCTGTAAATGTGCGATCATTTTTCCATAATTTGGTATGTGTAATAAACATTTCTAGGCGGCTGTGGCTTGGAGGTAGAGTGGGTTGCACACTAATTGGAAGGTCAGGGGTTTGATCCCTGGCTCCTCCAGAGACAGTGTCCAAGATACTGAACCCGAATTGCTGTGCCATTGGTGTGTAGTGTGTGTGATTGGTTTATTTCTGTTTCTGGAGAGCAGTTGGCACCTCGCTGGCAGCCTCTGTCATCAGTGAATGAATAGGTGAATGTGACATGTTGCGTAAAGCTCTTTGAGCGTTTGGAAGACTAGAAAGGTGCTATACAAGTACATCCCATTTACTTTATTCACTGAGGTGGAAAATCTTAAATTTACACACCAACATAGGAGACACACTGATATACGTTTCCCTTTATAATTTTGTTTCGAACGAAATGTTGTGGGTATCCCAGCTCACCGGGGGTTAACAGCAAGTGCTCTTGTCCAGAGGGGGGTCTGTGTGGTCGTGTGATGACAGAAGAGCACACGGACGAGTTGCAGGGTGAGGACAGCGACGAGGTGGAGAGGTCGGTGAAGCTGTGTCGCACTGGTGGAGGAGGAGGAGGAGGCGGCTGGGACGGAGGGCGGCTGTTGTAGGGGTCGTCCACCACTGAAACACAACAGATGCCGCAGTCATGACTGAGCTCTCTGCTCTGCTCCACAGTTTAAAATTATTCCATGAAGAGGTGACTGAACCAAGTGCAGCCCCAGAGATGAACAGAAATGCTGCTGTAACCAACGGCAGATCACGGTTTTGATAAATGATACTAAGTTGATGTTATTTGCTGGTTTATGAATTGATCGTATTACATCTGATAATCCGTCTGTAATGTATCACGCTAAACTTCACAAAATAAAACTAACTGTGAATAAAGAAACAATAAATGACTTGAGGTTCACTGAGGGACTTTTTACAGTTAGACAGTCACATGATGCACAGGGAAGGGAGCTGAGGCTGGCTGACAGCAGGTGGGAGTGGGGTAGACTACCTTGGGGGGGCAGCAGAACGTCATAGTCTGAGGGTGCCTTGTTGGTGTTGGTGAAGGGGCAGAGAGCAGTATGTGCCGCCCCTGAGACCAAGCCCCCGATCGACTCTGAGGGTCCACCTGAGGAACAGAAGCACTGTTCAACGTGATGCAGCCTGAGCCCCTCCAGCAGGACACAGCATATTCAGTTTTTCGATGAACAATAAAGAATTCTGCCTGTGTCATTAGATATTTCCACTTGGTTGTTATGCACTTTCACCTGATTGAAGATTTATTTTTAAGATTTAATATGCCGACATCCCTTTAACCCTTTAAATGAGGCAGAATAAGACAGATCACTCTACTGGTATCAAGATCATTTTCTTTAAAAAGACAGTGTCAAAAACAGCAAGACAACAAGACTTAGTGCTAGAACACGTTAAGACAGCAGTTGATTAAAGTCATCCAGATGTGTTCACACAGTTTCTATAGATCATTTCTGTGTATCACTTCACTCAGCTCATTGCAACACTCACTACCTATCAGATGTCATGGTAAGAGGGGAAAATATATTTATCACTTGACTCTGCTGCTATTAGGACTCACCAGGCTCTGGGGAGTGGGGCTTCTTCTCCTCCATGGAGGGCTCTGGAGAGCTGTTCTCCAAGTGTCTGAATGAGAGAGGAAATCTTTTTGGTTCACAGCAGCCTAACTAAAGTGTTATGGAACTATCGCTGCTGTATCGCAACAGTGACTTCAATACATTGAGAGAAGGCTAGTACCTGCTGGGCATAGAAATGCAGATGGGAGACTGACTCAGGCAGAGGCTGGATGAAGGGATCTGATAGCTGTCTTCCACCCTCTCCATCACTCCATGCTGTCGTTCTACCACAGGACTGCTGAAAGGGTTGGAAGGTCTGTAAAGATTTGTCAATGAAACTTTTACATCATTGTCATTCATACGCTACAAAACTTTACATTCAAACTGCAAAAAAATACTGCTCAAAATGCAGAGGATTACTCACAGTGGTTGGTTGTCAAAGTAACACAACATGCTATCTACTCTCTGTTTCTACTTGTGACGTGTCCAGGTGCACAGCTGAAAAGATATGTCACTGTAAACAGAACTCGTCTCGACCCTCAACAGTCTGAGAATGGCACATTTGAGCTGACCAAAAGAACTAAAATCAGACTGCAAACTTCATAATGTTATCGCCTCAAAAGAAAAACCAAACATTATAGTTCAACAAGCCTCCCATATCATTGGTGACCGCCCAAGATCTGAAGTTAATGTAACAATTCAAGTCATTACAGCCTACCATCCTCTGATGCATGGCTACAGCAAAATCACATTTAAAAATACTATTTTTTTCAAAGCATTTTTTTAAACTAATGAAAATTCATCTGACCCGCACAACATCTGGGAGTCCTTAAGTGCATTTATAGGACACACTATTAAGATGAGGAAGTGGAAACAAAAAAACTGCTCAGTGCCTTTATCCTGGGTGATTAAAAGTTCACTGACACAATTTTTTAGGCAGGCTGTCCATGGCAAGCTGAAAAAACAAAACAACACGATACAACACTGGTCTAAATATTAGAGGAGCCTGTGAACTAAAGTGTAGATTCTAATTTCCTTCTAAGTTGTTGGGAAAATCCACCCTCATCTCACTCATTACTGTACAGATTGAGCTAAATGATAAGCCATGAAGTGTAGCCTGCATTAAATAACAATGATCAGGTCCTCTCTTGATTACAATGTCTGTAAAGGTACCAAGTACACTTACTGTGTCTTCAGTAGATAATGAAACAAGAGCACGAGTCTAGCATGAATGATGCAGGAATTTCTTTGGCCAATCAGTAACAAGAAACACCTACGCAGCCTAATTTTCCACCACAACCACTGTGCAAGTGTACATATTACACATTCACATGTAAAGTAAGCCAATAGATGCAGCAAGTACCAACTTCAAAAACTTCAGGTTCCAGTTTTGGGAATGTATAGTGTACATAATAATAAAAACGTGTGTGAGTGAGTGATCCTATGATCTATGCTTGGAGAATGCAGTTGTGTAAGAGAGTATACACATCACTCTAACAACCTCACAATATTTTACAAGACTAAACTGTTCTCTGCAGGACCAGAGCTTCCGCTAAAGCTTCATCAGAAGTGACAGCTCCATCCCCTGCCTCCACCACTGCCCGATACACAGCTATTCCTAATCTAATTCTGACTGCAGCTAAAAGGCTATTAGACGTTCAGCCACCATTTTTCAAAGCTGTTACTAACCAGGACTTCTCCCTAAGGCTAGTAGACCTCACTCGTGTCTGAAACCACAGTGCAAAGAATGGAGGAGATTTGGGAGATGAAACTTCACACTAAAAGGAAATATCTAAAAGGAGAACAGGAGGTGCTTTATAAGAGCCACATACAAAAAGTAACTGGTTAGTCTTCAACTGAATGTTACTCAACTCTCACAAGGTTAATGCTTGTAAAAGAGAAGCATCATTCTAGTTCAATTTTGTTACTGCTTTAAGACTGCGGACCGCACAGCAATTTGATATCAATTATTTGGCATTGATTAAACAGGCATTATCATCTTTTTATAATTTACACAGACTTTCATTTTGGTACACTGTTTTCAAATCAGTCTTGTAGAGGAACTTTAAAAAAGGTCACTTGGGAACATGCTGGCTAGGGTTATTAATATGTGCATATTTCCTGAAAAGTGCTGTACAAAGATTTAATTTCTATATTGTCCAAAACATTTCCAGGATAGCTCCAAGGAAACTTAGTTCTCTTTTCTCGCTGGATAAAAAGTCCCACTGTATGTGTGTGTGTAATACTCACTTGTGGCTACTTGCAAGTGTGGACTGCGTTGGAGAGTGCTGAGAGGGAAGGATGTCATACTCATCGCTGACTTGCACGCCATTAGAGAAGGGCTGCACACACACACACACACAAGAGAATGGGAGGCGGGGTTACAAAAACCACAAAGGAACAACTGAAGAGGTCATTATCCTCTGGATTTGAAGACTTGAAGTAAACCTAAATACAGTATATTATGCATGAGATCCCCCCTGTTTCTGGTGTAGGAGGAAGGTAGTGTAGTCCTCATCACTTCTCATTCACAGCCAGGACACCATACTGAAGGTAGATGCAGGGACTCTACAGCAAATGGTAATATTTTACTCACTGACAGTAGCTTTACAGCAACTCACTAAAGTAAGTACAGGTTTAAGGAAGTATTGTATGTAAGTATTTATGCGCTTTGTCAAACCTGATTTAATCACCAGCCTATAGTGTTCTAAGCAGGATGAATCACTTTCAGAAAAAAACTGTATACTGCGTCACGTAAAAGCAGTGCTGCTGAGAAGGAATGCAAAGCAGCACTGCATGACACACATCTTCTGTGTCTAAGATTAGCATTAATCCCCTGCCAAAAATAATCTGCATTCACAGGAAAGGTACAACCTCTGAATCTTCTGCCTGATTAGCCAGCATGCAACAAACACTGGTGAGGTTAAAGGTCACCTCTCGTTGTGGAAGACTAAGGCTGCGGTCTGCGAAAAGTCTTTTTTGCTGAGGAAGGTTCTAACTGAGTGAAGTGAACCAGAAGTATTTCAGCAGCAGCCATGATAAGAGCTGTTCTCTAAAAGCTAAGGAAAGGTGCCTCAATGCTTCCTTTCATATCTCCTTTAGCATAGGGTACACTTGACCATCCTTTCAAAAGGAAAGGAGAGAATGCCATCCCACAATTCCTTGTGGCAGCAATATTTAAAGTGGCACACGTTCTCAAACTCAAACGATAAAATCCATCAACCACATTTAGCAAAATCCCTGCAATACAGACGCACATTATGATACTTTAATAAGAATCACAATTACCTTCTTTCTTTTGGTTTGTTTTCTTTTGGCTTTTTTGTAATCTAATACTGTTTCAACACCATTTTATGTTTCGGGTTGTTGAAATAAGCCATAAAGTGTTTTCTACAATAAAAAAAATAAATCACCAACCATGACGGATAAAGGAGGTCGATCACCATGTAAATTACCATTGGCTATTAAGCCTTTTCTCTCTTATGCCATGATTTGCTAATATGCATATATCTTAAACTGTCAACAATAACTCATAAACTGTTACTAGTCTTGTAACGTGATCGAAGTGAGGATAAAGTTGCAGCGTGTAGCCTCACGTTATGTACTGCAGCCTTCAGCAAATTCATTTTACTTCAGTCACAGATGCTGACACCCTCACCTTAATAAAGGCAAAGATCAAGCTGGATGACCTCTACAGTAGGCTACAGTCTACAGTCTGATAACAGACTTTAGTGGTTTCTTTCTTTGATTTTACCTAAGGAAGACATCGGTGTCTTTTAAAAAATAACACATGCATAGGGCACAGCCTACTGTGCTGAGCAAGTCACTTGTTGCTAACAAAAAAGACTAAAACAAAAACAAATCTGAACACTGTATGCAGATCAAGAGTATGATTTTGTTCTGTTTTTACGTTGTGTGTATGTTGGAAGAGGTGAGCTGCAGTGGATATCTTCTGAAGATCCCCACCCTGGATTGTGCAGCAATTTCTGCCAATGTGCGGGAGGACAGTGATAACGAAGAACAAAATAATAAACATGTTATACTCTCTCCAAGACTTGTTTTTATTTATATATTCTATATTGTTTCCACTCTTAATAGGGAAATCACTGCAAAACACATGCACATGTAAAGCAGATAGACCTTAATTATGGAAGTGTTGAAGTGGCATAAGTGGGCTGCTTTGACTCAGGGTAGAACGGTCGTCCCCTTAAAGGATGGTTGGGAACCTGAAATTGCTCCTTGTGACTGTGTCATCAGTGTGTGAATGGGTTCATTTCTGTTTCTGATGAGCAGTTGGGTCTCTGCTCATAGGTGGGTGAATGTGATGTAGTGTAAAGCACTCGAAAAGACTAGCCCATTTACCATATGTGACAGTTCATTCGGAATTGGGGGCAAATGTTCAGACTGTAGATCACTGAGCCCGGTCGAAAGCTCTGAGAGCCTAAATGTGAACGTCTGCACTGCGCTCCAACAAATAGAAGCGACAGCTGCAGAAGAAGCTCTTGTTAAGTGACCTCTCTTGAAGTGTCCTTCTTTAATATACCAGAAAATAACTGGTAGGTGGTGCAAAAAATGAGAATAATTAAGATTAACATGATACACAGATGTGGTGGTGCAGTGGTTAGCACTGTCACCTCACAGCAAGAGGTTCAGTGGATCAAGGCCCAGGCCTTTCTGTGTGAAGTTTGCATGTTCTCCCCGTGTCTGTGTGGGTTCTCTTCATGTTCTCCTGCTTCCTCCCACTGTCCAAAGACATGCATAGGTTAATTGGTGACTCTTTGCCCTTAGGTGTGAACGTGTGTATGACTTGTTTGTCTCTATGAGTTAGCCCTGTGATGAACGGGCAACCTATCCAGGGTTCATTGGCTCCAGCCACTTCGTGACCCTGCACAGAGTTAACTATACTACTGACTAAGGCTGCAATAGTGCTAACCCAAAAATATTATTCTGATTATATAGTGTTTAAACCAAATAATAACACAAATCAGAATATGAAAAAGAACAGTTAAATTATGTAAAAAAATATAACAATACTTACTCAAGGATTCATTTACTTTGGTAGAGAAATTTTGAATTAAATAACATTTTGTCGCAATGAAAGTAAATATAAAAACATTGAGCCCACTGAGCTACCAGTAAATATTAATATATCTGAATGAAACTTCTCACAGTTACTATGCATCATAAAAGGAACAGAATGAGGGGGTGGGACCTGGAAAATGTTGAAAACATTTTTTAAAAAAATAATTACATTAACATGAAAGTCTGCATTTATCTTATTGACAGATATTTTATTTTATGTATTTAAGTATTTCATACATTTGCATGATTGCTGTAACGAGGACTTGTGATGGTCCATGACCTGGATGACTGAGAGCATCTGTCCTTACACGCCTCCTTACGCCACTTAGTTATTGAGGCATTTTTGCTCCTCATAGCAGGTTGACCACATTCATCTCCAAGTTCTTGTCAAATGCTCTTGCATGAGTAATTATTCACAATTAAACAGGAAACTGTTTTTTGAGAACTATACCCTAAACCCAACTGGAAGTCAGCAACTTTGAATTGAATAAGTAACTGACGTCAACCACAAAACATTTCACACTTCACCTGTGTAATATGTGCAGTGTTCAGAGCCGTATCAGCAGCCCTGCCGTTTAGGGCCACCTCCACCTGGGGTGCGCTGCTTAATGTTTCCATGTGCTCAGTAAAGTCACAGCAAATATCATGAGGCATTTAAGCAGCAAAACTAAAAAACTGTAGTTATAAATGTGACTTGACAGGACAGAGAAAACTCTCCAGAGGAAACAGAATTCAGCTTTAGCTTCTGAAATAATTTAGACTCTCTGATGGGGTGGTGATGGCGCAGACACATGCCTTTGGTGTGAGAAACCTGGTTTCAAATCCCCAGTGACACATCCACCAATGTGTCCCTGAGCAAGACACTTAACCCCTCGTTGCTCCAGAGCCGTGCGACCTCTGACATATATAGTAATGTAAGTCGCTTTGGAAAAAAATGTCAGCTAAATGAATAAATGTAATGTAATGATGGAATTCAGGATTGATCAGGAGGATGGCACGGTGAGAACAGTGAAATGTTGCGCAGATCTGTTCATTTTTGGTCAATGGTGCAATCTCTTTGTGCTGCCTCAAGATAGCAATGCACCAACAATTTACCTGAACACACCTCATTTTAGGACCTACACTCCCATGGGCACACAGATGGGCACAAGCACATTTGCTATTCAAACAAATTTCAGTCTGATTGTGTTGGAGTATTTAAGTGGTTTGCTCCCCTCACTCTGTGCTGGTTCATTGTTTGTTTCATTCATGTCTCTTGGGTTGTCACAATTGATGGCTGCTGTTTTGTCTCTATATTCCCGTGTTTCCTTTCGGATGTGTCAATTTATTCTTACGTTTTTTGACTCATGGACTTCTCACTAATTTCATCATTTGGATCTCTGTGCTTTACTTTGTACTGCCTAGCCATCTCACTTGGAAGTTTTACCCAGTTTGTTAAATAAAATCTCACTCAACTATACCTCCGTCTAGTGTAGTTTCTACAGTTGGGCCTAAACTCTCGTCTCTAGTGTTTGCTCTACAGCTGACAAAAAAATATGCCACATCAACTTCCTGAATATTACCACCAGTGTCAATGCTCTCTACATGCAACTCTCGGAGGCAGTGTCTGATCAAAGAGTTTCTCTGGAGGGAGAGCGAGTGATTGGCTATGTGTGCGCACTGCACGCTAGGCTTTTAAATAATAGCTTTTAAGTTATTGTGCAGATGCTCAGCACAATTCTGGTTTCCACATCAGTAAATGTTGAGACAGACTCTGGAGGATTTGCCTGGTTTAATTAGAATGGTCAGGTTTTTCAGCTGAATTAGGGATTTCATTATTAAGCATAGTTTATCATATTTATATTCTGTCCAACACTCTTCAAGTATGTATTCATTAGAAGAATGTCAGAGCAGCTTATTAGTCTTGCGTCTGCTGCATGCCTTATCTACAAAGTGACTGCTAAAAAAGGCATTTGTTCTCACTTTTTTATCTCTTTGAAATCAGAGAGGTAGACCACATGTATGAGAATTAAATCAAGCTTAACTCGGAATAAAACCTCCCTAAAGCAATGCACATAATCCCCATATAAACAACATGCCCAACATGTTGTATCAAAAACTTAAACAAATGCCCACCAGATTGGTGGGTATGCATAGTGCTTGTTAATAGGCAGGCAGACAGTGAATATCTAAATTAAACTTTCTTTGACTGTCTGCCTGCCTATTAACAAGCACTATGCATACGTTTGCATCACGTTGGTGATCAAACGTTGATGAAAAATGTTTCCCAGATGTCAAGTTTTTTTTATGTTAAGATGCCGACCATATTATTAACCCTGTTTTATTACTGCTGTTTACATTCACCCAGATGCAGATTTCAAAATGCCCAATTACTTTCTGGGTGTGTAGGTGTATAGCCTACTATAGGCAGGTTATTGGTATGTAAATAACGCGTATAATGTTTTATTTAGGCTTTTGTATTTGTATTTCATTCTCAATGTAAATATTTGTAAATACAGTCCATTCGAGCATGAAGTGGCTACAACTTCATTGTGTCATTCCTTGACATTACAGGACACACACCAGAGTTGCTCTGAAAGGCTGTAATGCTCATTGTTAAGAATTAAACAGAAAAACGAAAACACTCGACAAATAGATATGTTTAAGTAGTGGTGGAGCTACATGAAAAGCTAGATGAAAAGCCAGAAGATCACCGGAATTCTCCAAGACCATCAATGTCTTCACCAAATTGCATGGTAACTTGTGTTTACCAAATTCACCATCTTAGTTTAGCATGTTAGTAGATACTGATGGGGATGTCATTTGTTTAGCAGGTATTCAGACATGAACAGAAGTAATGCTGTTGATCTGATGAAAAGTCACCAAAGTAATTACTATTCATCCTGAGCGGAACATGAATGCCTATACCAAATTTCATGATCCATCCGACTTCTTGGAGACATGTCATTTCAGTCACCAAAGTCATTAGGATTCATTCTCTCAGAACCATGAACGTTTGTGCAGCATTTCATGGAAATCTAATATCTAATCTAAATAGGATTTTCCATATTTTCCCCAAATTACAACATAAAATTTTCCAGTTGACATCTATGGCCTACCTTGGAGGTCTCTGAGTTTCCTGCCCCCTCTATTCTGTGATGTAACCTCCCAAATTCCCCGGATGGACAACTGAGTGGTCTTCCATTCAGATGAGAGGGGCCAGAGGGTCCCAGCGGGAGTGGGTGTTCGGATCCAGTCCTGTGGGCATCTGCAAAGTGGCTGTCTTTGGGACACCATGTCTCCGGGGGTATCTGGGAGTCTGACAGCGCGCCGGTAGAAGATGAGATGGCAGAGAACAAGGAAGTGGAACTGGGGAGCCAAGAGTGTCGTGACTCTGGGGGGATGGGAGGAGGACGCACAGGGGGTGGCGGTGGAGGTGGGTCCCTCTGAGGCGGAGGTGGTGCTGGGAGAGGCTTGTCTTGCTTCCTAGACATACCTGGTGAAGACTAGAGAGGTGGAGAGATATGGTGTACACAGTGAAATAAAAAAGACCACAGCATATTTTAACCCAGTGTGAAAAGATTTCGCCCCAACCATTTCCATCTCTACAAGGCAACTCAAGAGATAAACATAACATGATTTATGGATACTAAAATCCTACAGAAACTCAAAAATTAATGAATTTTTATGTTTGTTTTATCAGCGTTCAAACCACGAAACAGTAGAACCCTTCTGTGTTTGTCTGTTTTAGTTATTAGGGCCCGAGCACGAACGGACGAAAGCGCAAGGAACCTATTGTTTTTGCTCAGATATTTTATTAGGGCCCGAGCATGAAAATTGCAAGGTCCCTATGAAACTAAAGGAATTATTTTAAGGACCCCAGCACAAAGTGCAAGGAACCTATTGTATTTGCTGGGAATTTTTTATTTTTTTTTCTCCGCGGAGAACTCATTTTTGAAGGCCTTAGAATACTCGATTCATCACGAAAATTTGCACACACCTCAGGTCTGGTGGGCAACGCTCTATAGTGCCCCCTAAAACCATTTTAGCTGTCACATGGCCAGGGATAGTCAAACCCTCCCGAGACTTTGCACGCTTTTTAAAACGGTTGTTTTGTATTGGCTGATATAGTTTGGGGTGTGGTTGTGGAAAACTGGCTCAATAGCACCCCCTACAAAATTTCAAAAAAGCAGCCCCTGTCGTACATTGTACTTAGATGTACGAAACTTGGGTAACCGATGTATCTTGTCCAGACTTAAAAATAATCCTCTCGGAGCCATACCCTAAACCCAACAGGAAGTCGGCCATTTTGAATTATTTACAAGCGTTTTCCCTTTTTACAGGCTCCGTACTTTAACAAACTCCTTCTAGAGCTTTAACCCGATCGACTTCAAATGGGGTAGCGGCGTCTTAAGAACCTTTTTTGATCAATGGCTCAAATGGAATGGCCATGGCATGGCGTTGAATTTAGATTTTTCGCTATGAAAAAGGAAGTAGCATGTATATGTGCCAGACATGGTCAGATCTGTTCCAAATTTCACATGTCAACCCCTTAGAGTCTTACATGTCAAGACTAGACTTAAAATACCCTGAACCCAACAGGAAGTCGGCAATTTTCTAGTCATAGTGATAGCGCTACTTACTGGAATCTGGAAAGGACACGTTTTAAAATTTATTTCTACTTTTTAGCACCTTAGCGGACAAAAATGTCCATAGTGAGGCATGTACGCTCCTCCATAGCAGGTTGACCATATCCATCTCACTATTCTTGTCAAATGATCTTGCCATGGTGAGTAAATATTCGCAATTAAACAGGAAGCTGTTTTTTACAGTTATAACCTAAACCCAACCGGAAATCAGCCACTTTGAATTGAATAATTAATTCAACACCTCAACCACACTTTGTGAGATATTTTCGACACGTCATCTGTGTGATTTTTGCAGTGATAACTACAAAGCTGTGTCAGCTGGATTGCGATCAAAGAGTCACAGCTGTCGCTGCACCTGAGGCACACATGGGGGTGAGGGCCTGCTCAACGCTGCTTGCAGCTTTAATTTTTATTTGTTGTCTGCCACGCCAGCTCAAATTCCCGTGAGCTGGAATGAGCTAGAAACATGTAACTTGGGGAAATAAGTGGAAATGATTGGCTTGAAATTTCGCACACAGGTGCAGCTCAATATGCAATAAAACACATTTTTGACATCTCCTCCTAGACCTCATCATTGGATCAAGCCTATTAAAAGTTGTATAAAGCATGTCGATATCTGAATTACTTTTATGGACCAATCAACTTCAAAGGGGGCAGGGCTCTGGACATAAATGAATAAAAATCAGCGACCATAGGGGCTAATCATCACAAAACTCAAAAGATATGCTAAGGTAAGTGCCCCAGATATATCCAGACAGTTTCATATACATAGGCCACTAGGGGGCGCTACAAGCGCAAGAAAGGTGCTTAGCATTACACAAATTATACTATATTATCACATATTCATTCTCCAATCATCACAAATCTCTCAGGATATGTAACTCAATGTTTCATTCAAATTGAACACCAGGGGGTGCTATAAACAGAACAAAACTGTGTCACATTACGCAAATCAGGCTACAAATCAGAAAATGTTGCTCCAGTCAACATAGAAGTTCCAGAATATGTCTACATAAGGACCCCACATGTGTATCCTCTGTTTCCGTCCTTCATATCAAACTTATTAGTTATCCAAGCCTGTGACCTTGCATGTGTGGATCCCAGTACCAGCGGTATTGAAATTGCTCAGTTTTTTAACAAAATTTTGCATTTTTCACAACCTGCCTGGACCCCAATCATTGTTGTTGCAACTATACATATTCTTATTTTGGTTTTTAAGCCCTCCTTGCTTCACTTTAACAATATTTTGAGAGGTGAACCAGTTTTCTTCCCATCTGGGGAATACTGTCACTGACCTTCGGGGAGCCGGTGGGACTGGCAGATGGGGAGCGGATGGCGCCCTTCTGGATGAGGTCGAGTCGTGGCGGTACGGGGGGAAGGCTGAGGTGCTGGAGGCAGTGGCTGGGGTCTCCTCCGTAGGCTTTTCTGTGTTGGCTGACAGGTGAAGAGCTGGGAGACACCATGGGTGAGTTCTGGCGCTCGGCACAGTGCTTAAAGAAAAGTAAATAATCTCTTAAAGCAGTGTTTAATCATTTATGACCTGCTGTTCTGTTGTTTAAGCACCGTAAAGAGTTAGTAATCTGGTTTATTGATCTATCTGCTAAAAGTAAAATCCTTCACTTTTGCTCCTAAAACTTAAGAATTAAAGTTATTGATCAAATTTCTTACTATTAATAATGTTTATAAAATGTTTAATTTAAAAGATGTCCAGAGTTGTCTTAAGTTGGTTAAAGGCTCATGCAGACTACTCGACATTCAGCGTGGGCTGATCGCCATGTTGTTCAGACTACCCAACTTGCCATCGTGTGACGGGAGTTTTAAAGTCTTTGTGGAGTTCACACTACGTGACTGATCGGTGACGGGGGTCACACACTTCACGAGCTGACAATGGCTGTGTCACCTGAGGGCTGGTCTCCAAACCATGTTTTGTTAAGAAAACACATGTGAAATGTGAAACGGGAAATGAGCGAACCTACACACAAAACAGCTGTTGTTTATTACAGATAGCAATTATGAAGACAGAGTATGGGTGAAAGAATGGATTAGCACACGCATGTAGCAAGGATTGTCTGAGCTACAGAGAGGGCTGGAGGGGAGTAAAAAGTGTTTTGCAGTGAAACAGTAGCTGCCTGCTCTCATTGGCTGGATGTGGATGTCGAGTCGGCCGAGTCCTCCAGATATTTGGCATGCTAGATATCTGGCTGCCGTCTGCAATGTGTCAGGGATGAGTCAGGGAGCCGTTTTGATGTGTCGTTGAGTAGTTCACAAATAACAACTTGCAACCACTGACCGATCTGTGATTTACCCCTGATCACAGCCTGACGGTAGCTGAGCTCGCAGACCGGCAAATCGGGGTTAAAATCGTGTAGTGTGAACAAGGCTTAAGAGCAGATGCTAGATGGCTTCATTGCAGAAACAGAGATGAAAGAACACCATTTATAAATAGTTCACTGAGTAAAATAATAATAATAGTATAGTAATAGTAAGAATATAAAAAAGGATGAACAATGGAGCAGAGTAAATCCTTGGCCTGACTGGCCTGAGCATATGTTGACTGTGTACCTCCCAAGTGATGTGATGTGATGTGATGACTTGGGAGTTACTCTTTAAGGTTCATCCTACACTTACTGTATGTTTGATAAATAGAGCCCTGGACCTTTTCCTGTATTAAAAACAACTAAAATAAAAGCTAATCAGATTTATTTAAGCCCTTTCATCTATACTACCAGCTAGTATTACTACCTTCCTGATGTTGGCCAGTCCATTCATGATCAGGCAGTCCTCTCGGTCCTCCTCATCATCCAGCTCCAGCATGGGGCAGCTATGATGGTCCAGGAAGAAGCATTTGGTGCCCTCATGTCGTGGGTCAAAGGGATCCACAATTATAGGCTCTGTGCCTTTGATCTCACAGCGACAGAATGGACAACCCTGACCATCCGATTCCTGGAACAGACAAGGGAACGAATTTACATGAAACAGGATATTTCATGCTTTGAACTATTTATTGTAGTTATACAAATTTAATTTCAACACACAAACACACACAGATACAGAGGTGCGGCTGTGATATTTGAGACCCACAGACATGTCAAAATCTAATCGGATGAGCATGGTTTTGTTGCTGCAGTGTTTTGGGAACATGAGGAATCACTTGGCGTGTCAAGCAGCAAGGCTGTTGCTGCACACAGCTGAGACACACATGCTTGTGGTTTTGTTCTTCACTACTACAGTATCTTACTCTCTCTTCCTCCCATTCATAAAATGACTCTGGCAAAGACAACTGAACACATGCTTGTGTAGATCCTCTCCTGGGAAAAGTTTTGCAACTTCACAACATTCATTGGCTCATGTACATATTCCACATGGCAGCTCCTGTTAAGGGGTCATAAATAAGAGAATAAAAGAGGTTTTGGTTTTCAGTGCATGTCTACACTGACTCAGTGGCTATAATCAATGGCAGACAATATTTACAGAGAACAAAGCTGCATGTGTTAACTTAATGTTAACTAGATTAAGGTATTAACGAGGTTTATTGTATGTCCAGCGCTTGAAGTGGAAAAAAATAGGTGGCCTATATCACAAGATGCAGCTTAAATCAGGGAACACATGGATATATAAGGTTTTTGAATGTGCAACATGCTTTGTTATTATAGCGCCAACTGTTGGTTGACATGTCATTTTTTGCATCTGAGATGTTTGCAACAGTCTAGACCAGCCCTGTGAATTTCACTAACATAACGTTTATGGTTTAGGCTACAGTGTGATAAGAATAAAAAGGGAAAATTTCAATAGGCTTCCCTGCACAGCTGCCTTACACATGTGGTCACATCCCTCTGGCTTGGGCATCTAATAAAAAACGCTGGTAGTTCTAGTAAAACTTCAGATCATTACAATCAGCTGCAGCGTCTAATTAAAAAAAAACTGATATCCAATAAGGGGGCGTGTCAGCCCCCCCACAAGAGGCTCGTCCAGGACCATTTTGGTAAGATAACATCTACTTTTTATGGTCATTTGGCCCAGTTTGGTTTGTGACATCGCTACCTCCTGTGACAATAGGGGTTTGGCTAGTAGGGAGGCATTTGGCGCTTTGGTATGTTTTCAAATTGCAGACTCTGTCTACTTGTTTAAATCCAAATTTGGGGAGTATCGTACACAAGTATTTGTTTTTCATATGGGGAAAGAGTATATACGAGTCTTACGATACAGCAACATGGCAGGACAAACTGACACAATGAAGGAAATCATTTTACAAGAAGGCATGAATAATTAAGAATTTGTCTTAGACAGTGTTTCACAAAGTTTATTACGTTTCCCCTTACTCATCAAAATACTCAAAATACGTTTTGACTCATTAGGTAATTTTGAGTTTAAGGCAGTCTGGGGACTTTCTCGCTGGGCAACAAAAGGAGTATATTGCTGTTACTGTTTACAGTATTTGTAAAATTTGACTTGTTCACTGTCAATTCAATTTTATCTTCTTTCATAAGTTTAATGTAAACGTCTTGGCAGGTAAGACACACTTCAAAGCAAACCATGCCATCTCTGAAAAGAGTTTGCATCACTCTGAGTCAGCGCTTGACATTAACTTTTTTGCTCACTAGCCAATGTGGCTAGTGGTTTTCCAAAGTTACTAGCCACACAGCATTTTCACAAGCCACATTTTTGTTGTGGGAAAATTACGTTTTATATGATTAAAGTTGACTATGGTGTCCTAAAATTGGTGTGCTAAAATGTACTAATATTATCATTAGCTCTGATAAGGTTATGTGTAAGGCTCCTTTTTTTGAAAACATGCAGTCTATAAAGATAGACACATAAAAGAGGAGCTTCTTATAAATATATATATGTAATGAAAGTGCTGCATGGGTGTAAAAGATGAAATGAAAAACTAAACTGAAATTTTTTCAGAAACACTGTTTATTTATAACAGTGCCTTTTCTCTTTGTCTTTTTCTCCTGTGCATTTTTTCTATGCACACTCAGTGATCGCTGTGTTGATGCGTGCGTGCATGCAACCAGTTGTGTGTGATGACAGAGATCATACCATCAGGTTAAAACAAGAAGGGAGGCTGATGGTCTACAGGTCTGAGGGACTGTGGCTGCCCACAACTTTTATAGGCCTATTCTCGTTTGACAAAAGTTTGGATGTCATATTTGGCGCACCTTGAGCGGCGGCACTGCAGGATAGAGTGAGACGCGCCTGTTGTGTGGCGGTGTGGATTATCCTGCTATTAAAAGAGCTTGCTCTTGCCGCCGCTGGTCAAGTTGATAATTAACAGCAGGCTAAAACAGATCTCAGTTCGACGGCCAGTCCGCTTGTTTAAAGGTTCAGTGTGTAAGATTTAGTGGCATCTAGTGGTGAAGGTTGTCAATTGCAACCATCTGTCAAGTCTACCACTGCCCCCTAACCTTTCAAAGAGCACAGGACAGCTACGGTGGCTGACACAGCACAAAAGTTGTCTCTTCTGAGACAGCAGAGAGTAGCAAGTCAAGAGATGAGGTTTCTTTAGGTATATATTCAGAAATTATATTTACTTAAAAGGGCATCATGGAGTTTCCACTAGCGGTGCGGTTCTAAGATTGCAACCAGGTGTGTGCTCGTACGCGTGTTCGCTTGAAGTCATGAGCGAGCATAATCCGAAACACTACCACTTTCATACAGAAATAAGCGATATAACTTTGCAACATTTGCCATTAGCCGGCGAGCTAACGTGACTTTCTCTGTGTTTCTCCAGCTTTACTAATGCTCAGTTTGTTCTTACTCGACATCATCTGAACCTGTTTGGTCTGATGGGCTTAAGCACATAAACCTTTATTGTTGTTTTGGATCCTTACGTGGAGCCCGTGTTTTGCTGTGAGCCGGTTGTTTTATGGTGTTAGTGGACTGCATGTCGTTAGCTGCCGTGTTGTCGCTGTAGTCTGAGAGAGGCTCGGGAGCGCGCACAGAGCTGAATCCGACCCGGAGACCTCACATTAAAAGCAGAATAGTGGCTGCTGCAAGCAACAGAGAAAACAGCCGTGTGCTTCATTTCTAAGTGACTTTTGAGCCCATTGACAATAAGGCAATGAAAATTTGATTTATTAAAATCAAAAACTTACATATAGTCCCTTTAATTATTCAGTAAAACCATATGTTATTGTGACTTGGCCACTGACAGATAACATGGAAAATGTAAGCCAAGAGTGTGCAACACTGTCACTGTTTCTGCACCACAGTCCATTATAAACCACGCATTAGATAAAGTTTGTACAAACATAGAAAAGGGAATTAATTCTCTCTGTCATTATGGACCCTCGCCAAAACTGCCTGCCAGCAATAATATCTGGCCTGCGGTAAGATTATGGTGCGTTGATAGTGGCAAAGAATATAAATAAAGAAATACTTTGATAGCGATGCTGAAATAGATCTCAGTCATGGTTACAACAGTTACTCACATAATCACTCCTCTTTATCCTCTTTAGTGGTTTTGTCTACAAAATAAAAGTGAGAGAAGCTTGTTTACTGCAATTCTGTATTTGAAGTTGAATTGAGCTTTTATTTTGAAAAATTCTGAATGACATTAAAAGAGTCTGTAGCATGCTTGACACACCTCTGAAAGAGGTTGATGGATGTGGAACAGTGCAGCACATGCCGTGTTCTGAGGAACAGTCGCTGCAGAATCCATTTGTTGAAGAGAGAAACAAAAAAACTTGTCTCAAGGTGGGATCGAACACTGAACCCTTGGGTTATAAGTCCCACATCTGACGAACTGAGCTAACCAAACGATACATTAATGCAAGTGAGTATTATGGTTTATAATCTCACCCACCATCTAATGGTTGAAACTATTGCACTGATGCAAAACTTACTTGCCGACCCTTGCAGTATATTATTACTACTACTTCTAATGTCCGTATACACTGCCTGAATTCTACCAGAAGTAGAACAAGAAGAACGTAGTGACGAAACATGCTCCGTAGCGCTGCTTGTCCGTTTTCAGCTACTGTAGAATGTTATGTTAATGTCAAGCCCTGCTCTGAGCAATGATGACTTTATACTTTGTGGAAACAACTAGTAACTAGTTGCTAATTCAATACGCGAACCTTATCATCTAATGAAACCTAGTCTGGTAAAAACAAACCGAAAAGCTTCTATGAATCCTGTGAGTCCTCACTGCACTGATTCAGGATAAAACTAATAGCTACAAAAAGGGAACCCTCTCATGGGCCCCATACCTTTACTGGGGAAGACCTGGTCTGATTTGGAGAGACGGCATCCATCCCACTTGGGAAGGAGCAGCTCTCATTTCTAGAAATCAAGTTTATTAGTGGACCAAATCCACGACAACCCAGAGTTGAGACCAGGAAGCAGAGTCGCAGTTTAACACACTTCTCTGCTCCTCCATTTCAGGAGTTACCTAGTGAAAGCCCCATAGTGACGGTGTCTGCCCCCCGACAACTGAAATTATTTAAATCAAAGGTAAACAGAAGAGGAGCTGTGCATAAAAACCTCATAAAAATTAAAACCACAAGAGCAATAGTGCAAACTAATAGGAAAATTAAATGTGGACTCTTAAACATCAGATCTCTCTCTTCTAAAGGTGTACTAGAAAATGAACTAATATCAGATTATGATATTGATTTATTTTGTCTTACTGAAACCTGGCTGGGTGATGGAGAATATGTTAGCCTAAATGAATCCACCCCTCCCAGTCATATTAATACTCACATTCCTCGAGACACAGGCCGAGGAGGTGGAGTTGCAGCTATCTTTGACTCTAGCCTACTAATCAGCTCTAAACCTAAACTAAATTATAAATCATTTGAAAGCCTTGCTCTTGGTCTTTCACACCCAAGTTGGAAATCACTGCAACCAATCCTATTTGTTATAGTGTACTGAGCACCTGGTCCGTACTCTGAATTCTTATCTGAATTTGCAGAGTTTTTGTCAACTTTAGTCCTTAAAATAGACAAAGTTATTATTGTAGGGGATTTTAATATTCATGTGGATGTTGAGAATGACAGCTTTAGTACTCTCTTTTAGATTCAATTGGCTTCTCTGAGTGTTCATGAACCAACTCAGTGTTTTTTTTTTGTAAGAAGATACTTTATTGTCACATACATGTTTCAAAATTCATTCTCCGCATTTTACCCATCCACAGTCACTGACTGGAGAACCTAACATGTTTGATGATGGGGGAAACCAGGGCACCTGGAGGAAACCCACGCAGAGAACATGCAAACTCCACTCAGAAAGGACGTGACGACCGGGGTTTGAATCTATGACCTTCTTGCTGTGAGGCCTCAGTGCTATCCACTGGACCACCGTGCCACCATTTTAACCACACCCTCGACCTTGTTCTTGTATATGGTATTGAAATTGAACATTTAATAGTGTTCCCACAGAATCCCTCTTTATCTGACCACTGTTTGTATTGCTGAACTACACGCCATTGGGCAAAGATTTTTATACAAGATGTCTGTCTGATAGTGCTGTAGCAAATTTAAGGATGCGATTCCATCAGCTCTAAATTCATTATCAGATCACAAAGTAACAGAGGACTCCTATGCTAATTTCAGTCCCTCCCAAATCGATCATCTTGTTGATAGTGCTGCAGGATCACTGCGAATGACACTCGACTCTGTAGCCCCTCTAAAAAAGAAAATAATAAAACAAAGACGGTTAGCTCCATGGTATAATACTGAAACTCGCAAATTAAAGCAAATATCGCGGAAACTTTATAGGAATTGGCGTTCCACCAAACTGGAAACTTCTCGTTTAATTTGGCAAGATAGTCTTTAAACTTATAGGAAAGCCCTCCATAATGCCAGAGCAGCGTACTACTCGTCATTAATAGAGGAAAATAGGAACAACCCCAGGTTTCTTTTCAGCACTGTAGCCAGGCTGACAGAGAGTCACAGCTCTATTGAGCCAAGTATTCCCATAGCTCTCAGTAGTTACGACTTCATGAGCTTCTTTAATAAAAAAAAATTTAACTATTAGAAACAAAATTCACCAAGACCTGCCCTTAACTGGCACCAACTTATCTCTAAACTCAGGAACCTTAGAAACAGCTGTAAAACCAGATATATGTTTAGACTTTTTTGCTTCCCTCAATCTTTACCAACTAACTTCAACAATTTCTTCATCTAAACCATCAACCTGCCTCTTAGACCCCATCCCGACTAAGCTGCTTAAAGAAGTTTTACCCTTAGTCAGCACTTCTATACTAGATATGATCAATCTATCTTTATCAACAGTACTTTAAAGTAGCTGTAATTAAACCTCTTCTGAAAAACCCCTTGATCCAGATGTTTTAGCCAACTATAGACCTATATCTAACCTTCCATTTCTCTGTAAGGTCCTTGAGAAAGCAGTTTCTAAACAGCTGTGTGACTTTCTACAGAGCAATAGTTTATTTGAGGATTTTCAGTCAGGATTTAGAGTTCATCATAGCACAGAGACAGCACTGGTGAAAATTACGACCTCCTTATTACATCAGACAAAGGACTTGTCTCTGTACTGGTTTTATTAGATCTTAGTGCTGCATTTGATACCACTGACCATCTGGTCCTATTGCAGAGACTGGAACATTTAATTGGAATTAAAGGAACCGCTCTAAACTGGTTTAAGTCCTATTTATCAGATCAATTTCATTGTTAACATGTTCAAACATGTTAACAATGAATCCTCCATGCATGCTAAAGTTAGTCATGGAGTTCCTCAAGGATCTGTCCTCGGACCAATCCTCTTTACTTTATATATGCTTCCTTTAGGTAATATTATAAGGAAAAACTCCATAAACTTTCATTGTTATGCAGATGATACTCAGTTATATCTATCAATCAAGCCAGATGAAACTCATCAGTTAGCTAAACTTCAAATGTGCCTTCAGGATGTTAAAAGCTGTATGACCTGTAATTTTCTAATGTTAAACTCAGATAAAACTGAAGTTATTGTTCTGGGGCCCACGCACCACCGTGACACATTATCTAAAGATATAGATTCCCTAGATGGCATCGCCTTGGCCTCCATCACCACTGTGAGGAATCTTGGAGTTATCTTTGATCAGGACATGTCGTTTAAGTCTCTCATTAAGCTAATTTCAAGGACCGCCTTTTTTCAACTACGTAATAATGCGAAAATCAGGAACATCCTGTCTAAAAATGATGCAGAAAAACTAGTCCATGCATTTGTTACTTCTAGGCTGGATTACTGCAATTCCTTAATATCAGGCTGCTTAAAAAAGTCCATTAAGACTCTTCAGCTGATCCAGAATGCTGCAGCACGTGTTCTGACAGGAACCAGGAAAAGAGATCACATTTCTCCTGTCTTAGCTTCTCTGCATTGCTTCCAGTAAAATCCAGAATAGAATTTAAAATCATTCTTCTTACCTACAAAGCTCTTAATGGTCAGGCACCATCTTATCTTAAAGAGCTCATAGTACCTTACTACCCCACCAGAGCACTGCGCTCCTAGAATGCAGGGTTACTTGTGGTTCCTAGAGTCTCCAAAAGTAGACTAGGAGCCAGAGCGTTCAGCTATCAAGCTCCTCTCCTGTGGAACCAGGTTCCAGTTTGGGTTCAGGAGGCAGACACCATCTCCACATTTAAGAGTAGGCTTAAGACTTTCCTCTTTGATAAAGCTTATAGTTAGGGCTGGCTCAGGTGACTCTTGAACCATCCCTTAGTTATGCTGCTACAGGCCTAGACTGCTGGGGGATTTCCCATGATGCACTGAGCTCCTCTCTCCTCTACTTTCTCTCCCTCTGTATGCAACCTCATCCCATTATTGCATGTTACTAACTCGACTTCTCCCCTTACCCGTAGTCTTGTGCTTTCTCGTCCCTCTCCTCTCTCCTCCTATCACTTCCTGCAGGTGTTTCTGGCTCTGGAGCTGGATCTGTGGTTGTGAGTTGCCTGCTGCCCCCGTGTTCCTGCTCGACACCCTCTGTTCCAATTATTGCTACTAGTCCTATTGTTATTGTAATTATCAACATTACGATTATTATCATTAACACTACTGTAAACATCTGTGCCATTTTTTATTCAGGCTATAGCAACATCACCTTTACTGTCTGTACCTCTGTGTGTATATTGTGTAGGCTGCCACTCACTCACTCACTCACACACACACACACACACACACACACACACACACACACACACACACACACACACACACACCCGATCGGAGAGCTCAGAGATAACTGTTGTTGTGATTTGGCGCTATATAAATAAAATTTAGATATCCTGCAGAGATCATCGTTCATTAAACTATTAAAAAAGAAAATTAGAAAATTATTGTTGTTACACATTCAGGCCAATGAAGCTAATTTGAATTGAATTGAATTGAGAACAGGATGTGGAATTACACAGATTAGCCAGCTGTGAGCGAGGAGTGTCTGTTCCACCCTAGCTGACTAATATACATAGTGAGAGGAAAGTCAGGGAACCACCGCTGAGTCAATGACCTGAACAGACTGATGCAGGGTGACTCGCTGTCACAGGATAGGAGGGTTCCCCCTCTCTCTCTGACTCACAAATTCACAAATGTAGAGGAAAATATTGAAGCACACATATAAACACACACACTGCATACGTCACTGAATCACTGACTGAGGTTGTGGAGGAGGCAGGTTCACATAGAGATGTCAGGAACAGGAAGTATGACAAACATTGTTAATGTGGGTGCTGCAGAAACCTGCTGTTTACAGAGCATTGGACTGAGCTCTGGGAACACTCGCCTCATTTCCTATACCTACAGCTCTGTTCAGAGCAAAGCCGCCAAAGAAAAAGCTTTCTAGCTTTGTAGTCACGGAAATGAACAGAGCAGCAAACCAAACACTAGTGTGTGTGCGAGAAAAGCTTCTCAAATTTAAATCTTGGTTCATCATCACACTTTGCAGCCACTGTGGCAATTTATCATTTCTTTGTTGTTATAACTTGGAGCAAAAAAATTCAACATCAGTTTGTTCATTCATGCATCGTTCATCATTTTGGTAAAAGCAGCGGTGTACGTACCACTGGCTGCACAGGGCCCAGCTGATTACAAAGACCAATGAGGGATAGCGACAATTGCCGCGTGATTGTTGGTGGGCCCTCTCGTGGTTTCACTAACTGTGTCCAGCAGTGATGACTACACTAATACTACCACCTTGCGGATAACACTTACAGTTTAGAGTCATAGTATATCTTTTTAATTTGTCCATATTGAAATGTTTTCAAACCAAAACTGCATGTATTATAAAAATATATATTATTTCTACCAACCACTTATTTAAAGGTCCAGTGTGTAACATTTAGAAGGATCTATTGACAGAAATGTAATATATTATACATAACTATGTTTTCAGTGGTGTATAAAGACCTTACATAATGAACCGTTATGTTTTTATTACCTTAGAATGAGACATTTATATCTACATAACTGCGGGTCCACCTTACATGGACGTTGCCATGTTGCGCCACCATGTTTCTACAGTAGCCCAAAACAGACAAACAGCGCTACAAAGCGCATTTCGTGACTATACTGAATACGTACAAGAAGAAGAAAAAGAACAACAACAAGTAACGTTAGTACTAGTAGTAGTCAACTGGTTTTTAGAAGTAAGAATAGACGCAGAATTTAGACAAATAGAGGCCCGCACGTATCATTATGCACAAGACAGGACAGAGCGTGTCGGCCACTGTAGCGTCTCCTGCTCGCTTGGAAAGAGTGGGGTGAGCTGTGACTGATGGTGTATTCATGTGGTGTCGGAATAATTAGAATCAATTTTTTCTCCTTAAATCTTTATTGCAAAAAGAGAAATTAAATGATGATGCAATACATGAATAAATTATGTATTGCATATCATTTTTTTGCAAACATGTAATTTGTAATATAGTTATAACGGTTAGTTTACTGTCTATGTAGGGTGAACTAGATGTCTGTGTGTGGTTTATATGCTCTGATAATCCAACACACCTTTGTAGAAGCATCCGTGTTGATTCCACATTCCGACTTAAGAGCACATGAACACACACTGAAGTAGGAAGAACGACTTATCAACTTGGGAAATGGGACCATCTGAGGAGCATGTGAATGCACTGTGAACCGCTGGTTGCTTTCTTCTCAAAAGAAAGAAGAAAGAAGTCTTGCTGGGAAGTACTAATTTGCCAATCCAATGTCAACCTTTAGCAAAAAGCAAGTGTTCCTCTGCAGATGGACGTTGATAAGTTAACACCATTGTGAGAATTGTGACACCCCTATTATTGATACATCAGTAATAGGGGTGTCTGACTAACACAATGCAAACAAAAGGCTTGTTATAAATGGAAACAATTACAGTGCTGACTGACAGAAAACCAAAGTGCATCCAACTTCATGAATAAAACATGCACTCATTGTCCTCTGAATCATTTTTCATGTCCTCCCTCACAAAAGCTCCACTGCCAAGCACCTGAAGTACATATTTGAAAATCAGTGTTGAGATATGGTTTATTATATCAAACTGTAATACAAAAACCACCAGTTTTTGTATCACCAGGACACCAGTGATAGGCTGAACAATTCCATACATATTCAACACCAATAGGAAGATTCAAAATGTCATTAAATGAGGTCTAATATATCTGCTGTCTTACATGAGAGTTAGAACAAACTTTACTTTCATACTTTCAGCCAACTCAAAATAACCTTGCAACTGTGATTACAAGACAGGTTTTTGGGCTTGTGTCCAGGCCTGCAGAGTGAATGTGTGTCTGCCAGAGATCAATAACATCAGGGTCAGTGCAGAACTAGTACATGTCTGGAAAGCCATCTCTCTGAGTGCAACACAGATGTCATATGCATAGGAGGGGGAAGGAAGGAGGTATGAAAGATGGAGGTGGAGAGAGAGGAGAGAAGGGAAGCTCTGGACTTGATGATAATGACTCATTAGGGTAAGGTAATAACAAACACACGGGGCTGGCACAGCTTCTCACACACATATGCACAATGAACACAGCAGGGCAGCACAGTGCGCTATGAGATGCACACATTACAAACAATAGCACACAGCAGGACGCAGCTCTCAGTTTTCTCTTCCGCTACTGACTGATATGTGGAAATTTGATTAGGACAGATGCAAGGACACGGAGGAAATGAGGGAGTTTTTTTAACATGTTTTTTTTATCTTGTCCTGGAAGCTGATAGCTGCTTCAGTACTATTATTCAGTAGTCTAGACTACTATTCAGTAGTCTAGACTACTATTCAGTAGTCTTTTCTCACTTATATGCCGACACTCATTAATCTAAACAGAAATGAGACATAAAGATGAAGATTCTGGCATTAATCCACCATGTCCCATGTACACAACAGTCATCCAAAGCCACAGCTGTGCCCCTCTGTTCAGAGTTTTGATCTCAAAATCAGTTAATGCAGTATGGTTCATTACGGTACCTGCCAGGCTGTAAGACAGGAAGTGCACATAAGGTGACCGCAGGGTTCGATCTTGACGTCTTTGTCGTTCTCAGCACAGATCTTACAAAGCTGGAAGGTGGAGCCCATTTCACAGTACAGCTCATACTGCTCCTGTTCGGACAGAGCAAACTCCTGTTAGTCATAAAGCAAAGCACGTACCAAGCTACGTGAAAACAGCCATGGAAATACACACACACAGTATACATAAGCAAGCACACAAGTGTCCCACCCAGATGTTTAATTTTGTGATGTCCCATCACTAATTCAGAGTTATTCATGACTTTTTGTCATGGTTAATGATGTTGTCAAAAGAGGTATTTTTCATCTCAGTTTGGGTAAAATCACTGTGGAAAAGAAATCAAATGACAAGGAATTTGTAAAATCCCCTAACAGTAATTTTCCTGTTTGTAATACACTTTTCACAATATAATCATCAGAAACTCCTCACCATACAACACCAGCCTATCATTTTCTTCTCATACATTATCATCTGATCAGGTTGCTTAAAATGTGCTTGAGACACACAGTAGTAGGCTGTCCAACAGAAGATGATTTCCCTTCACCACTCAGACATCAATATATGTAAACACTACGCCTTACTGGATGAACATACCACATCACACTCTCTCACTGGTCATTTTCAAACTGGAACAACGTGGTGGCACAAAAATTAGTCTCTAAAAAATGTTCTCTCAGTCAAAACACAATCGTCTGACACAGCAACATAACTGGATGACTGCTTCATTTTAGAAAACATTTCATGTATTTTATTTTTTTCCACATTTGGTCATGTGTCATGTTTAAGTGTGGCGTAAATGTCATAAGGACGTCATGAGTTTACATGAAGTATTCTGGCTTTGTGAGGCTAAGACATTCCATGACCAGTGGAAACTATGAACATTACTCTGCTAATCCAGATGATGAATGTTTTCAGACACACACACAAACCCACTTGTGTCACTTTGATGTGATCATGAGGTGTTGGCTCACATAAACCAGTGAGGTCAGGATTGTAACTGCGCCCATCAGGGAACAAGTAGCTGTGAATGAGAAAAAAAATAACATGGTATCAAGTATGGATTTCACTGACTACTAGTAGCAGAGCCATAAGCAATATGAGCCCTTGTAGTAGGTTTTTTCTTTAAATGCTTAACAGTGACTTTAATTAACCCTGATGTATGACTGACACAAAATATCAGTCATGAACAGATTTTTAGTCTAGAGAAGAGAATGCTGTGCACTAAATGGAGGAAAGAATGCTTGATTTGTCTGGGGCCCTGTCAGATGGCCTGGAAGATCCTATTGAGGCTGTCAAACAAAAAAAATGTTTCATCTATGAAGTAGCTTTCAGAAAAGAAATGACGTCGTCATGGGGCACCACTCTCTCATCTGCCAAGAAACATTTAAAGATACAGTATGCAAATCAGATGCGACTGACTGAGACAAAGTTAATAATTTCTCATGTGTATACAGCACACATACAGTGGAAAGCATAACTGATCAATACACAAACAGACAGTGAGCTAGGTTACTTACAAGCCCTCCCTGTAGCCATCGATGAGGGCCTGGAACAGCGGTTTGTTGTGGGGGATGGTCTGCAGTATGTTGCCATCATTGGTCACATAGCCGATGGCCCATTGGCCCAGCCGTGTACAACTCAGTCTGAAGATGTAACTGTCAGAGAGGGAAAGAGGACAGGAGTGCATGGTTCACACACACACACTGCAAATCAAAACCTGTATAACAAACTTGAAATGATGATGTAAAAGCAACTGTTTTTGAGCGTTATGTTCCCTGTGATATCATACAGAAATCACTGGGTGGACAATACATTATTACTTTTACTAATTAAAAGTTGTGTTTTTAAATAAATGTAAAAACTATAAAATCCATATCTAACTTTGACTAGTCATATAGCTTAATATTATTAATACAATTAATTCACATTATGATTATATGATCACATCTTGTTCATGTTTTAACTTTTTTTAATTACTTAAAAATGAGTACTTTTACAGGCACTACTAATATATTATTCAATATTGGAAAAGAAAGTGCGGGGACTGGACTGAGCATAAGCAGATCTGGAAACTATAACCAGCAACAGCATCTCCCGACACAACAAGAGGACAAGCCAGAGGAAACATAGGAGAAGGAAGAGAGGAAAGAGGGATATAGCAGTACATTTAAATTAAAAGTGCGCAATACACTACTTTAGAATTCATTATTCAATTTTGTATATATATATATATATATATATATATATATATATACACATACATACATACACACACACACACACTTATATATATATATATGATCAAGAGGGCGCAGCGGTGGATGGCAGCCTCTGGATTACGCTCTGTAGTGCTTTTTGTGTTTTTGTTTATTTATTTTATTTTACTTAACTTTTACCAGAGAAGAGCTCTTAAACATCAGACTTTCAACTGCTCACACTATTCTACCGCTCCTGATCTAAATGGAACTTTCCTGGTGTTATTAGTTAGAGGAGCGGCAGCTCTGTATGGGATCCTCCGGAGGCGACGAAGGGGAAAGCGTGCCGGCGCTTTAAACTGAGACCGCGGGGTTTTTGCACTGCGCTCCCTTCTACCCACCTGGCGAATGTCCCATCTCTGGCCAACAAAATGGATGCTGATGAATGAACTGCTGCTCCTCAACAGAACTAACTCGAACTTCTGCAGATCTGCCGCCCTCTGTTTTACCGAGTCCTGGCTCACTGAGCACATCCCAGACAGCGTACTTCACCTGCCGACTACATGACTGCATAACTGCATAAGGGGGCGGCTGTGGCTCAGGGGTAGAGCGGGTTGGTCGATTAACGAGCATTTACAGTCATAAGTCCTTTGAAAGGCTGGTGTTGGCCCACCTGAAGGACATTGCTGGACCCCCTGCAAGGGGCCTGCACAGTGCTAACATGTCAGTGGATGATGTAATCATCCACTGACATGTTAGCCATCAAACATCTCGACTCTCCAGGGACACATGAAAGGATCCTGTTCGTGGACTCCAGTTTGGCGTTCAACACCATCATGCCGGACATCCTTAGCACCAAACTCACCCAGCTCACTGTGCCAGCCTCCACCTGTGGATCACAGACTTCCTGACTGACAGGAGTCAGCAGGTAAGACTGGGGAACATCACATCCAACACCTGAACTATTAGCACTGTGCTCTCCCCACTGCTCTTCTCTCCCTCTACACCAACGACTGCACCTCAGGGGACCCATCTGTCAAACTCCTGAAGTCCGCAGACGACACAGCAGTCATCGGCCTCATCCGGGACGGTGATGAGTTGGCCTACAGACAGGAGGTTGATCAGCTGGCTCTCTGGTGCGGTCAGAACAACCTGCAGCTTAACACGCTCAAAACTGTGGAGATGACTGTGGATTTCAGGAGGAGCCCCCCCACTCTGCCCCCCATCACCATCCACTATTTCCCAGGACCAGAAGTGGGAGCCCAACACGGACACCATCCTGCGCCAGCTCAGGAAGCTCAACCTGCCTAAGGAGCTGCTGATCCAGTTCTACACAGCCATCATCCAGTCTGTTCTCTGCACCTCCATCACTGTCTGGTTTGGATCTGCCACCAAAAAGGAGCAGACTACAATGGACAGTCAGGACTGCAGAAAAAATAATCGGTGCCAACCTGCCCTCCATTCAGGACTTCCAGAGTCAGGAAACGGGCAGGAAACATCACTGCAGATCCATCTCACCCTGGACACAACCTGTTCCAGCTTCTCCCCTCTGGTAGGCGCTACAGAGCACTGTACGCCAAAACCAACAGACTCAGGAACAGTTTCTTCCCACAAGCTTCACTCTGATGAACAGCTGATTTCTGACTCACAGTGTCAGGAACAATTCCTGTGCAATAACCCAGTAACTCTGTCTCTAATCAGCCACTTGTTTACTGGTTTCCACTTATTATTTATTTATTCATCATTCTCTATTTCAGTGCTGCTCATACTATGTCATATTGTATATACTGTATACTAATACACCTACCTCAGGTCATAAGGTCATAGGTCTTATTTATTTTTTCCAGCATCCTTTGCACTATGCTCCATCACACTGTGTACACGTGTACATGTATGTGTACCTGTATATCACATCCACCTTCAACATGTACATAATGAGAATAATAGTTTACTCTTGCATCCTTTGCACTCTGATTACTGCACTATTTGTCAATATGTCTATATTGTTTTGTTCATAGTGTGTATATTAGCGTTGTCTACTCTGTAGTTTGTGTCTGATTTTAATAAGTAAGCACATCGTGAGCAATGTACAATCCTGAGTCAAATTCCTCGTATGTATACACATACCTGGCAATAAAACTGATTCTGATTCTGATTCTATAAAAAAACAGATGATGTTTTGATCACACATGACTACTTGTCCTTCCCAAATTTCTGTTGATAAATGCATCTATGAACAACAGCGGAACACATTTTATAGTTTTGAACAGCTTATTTTATATGTGATTTTGCATAGATTTACCATGATAAATATATTAATACCAGAAAATATCGTAATTAATGCTGTGAAAATGATTTAACATCCATAATAAGTGATGCAATTATGATTTTTCTTTTAGTAGTGAGCATATTTATCCCCTGTATAAGACTTTTATCTGTGCACACCCATAATTCAGTTAATATAAAATGGTAATGGTCCAAAATAGTGTATTATTATTATTATTACATGCTGTTCTTGCTCCCACTGTTTGTTAGTGAGAAATTAATGTTATGAGACATTAAAACATTTATTTCTCCCTCAAACATAGAGTAGGAGATATTCTGGCCTGCTCACTGACCATAATTTGGATATTTATATTTTAGTAAATAACAAAAACATTATTAATCATTATAAAGCTATATAATTTATATGTTTGTAAAGTAATCAAATGTAATAAGTTACTTTGATAAAGTAATTAAAATAGCTACTATTACTTTACATTACATTCTAACAGGGTAACTAGCAATCTGTACCTACTAGATTATAAAAGCACCTTCCCAACACTGATTACAACTCACACACTTCAAACAGATGTGGTGAACTATGAACATTCTACCATCGCCTTTATATAAAAACTAAACTGCAACAAACAATGATGATTCAAGCTTTATCACAGAAGGATTTCCTTGTTCACATCACAGCTGAATACAGCAGAAACGGCTCAGCACAAGGCGGTAGAATCTGAATATGAAAAAGATGTGAAGAAAGCAAAAGTGAAGGTATTACAAATGTAGTCCATCAGAAGCACTGGCCTAGAGCAAGACCACAGTATGATCCTTCCTCAACCAACAACAAAGGCACCATGCTAAACCCACCGAGGCTTTGACTGAAAATAGACGTGGGAAGGCAGTTTGACAGTTTCAGGCTGCAGCTCTGATGCTAATAAGCTGTGTTTTGCAGAGTGAAGAGCTTTGCTGAGGACAGAAAGTATGCCTGTCTGTGTACATGATAATGAAATGCAGTCACACATGCATTAAGCTAATCATCACTTTCAGTGTGATAACTGTTTGATGTTATGATTTAATTCAGATATGATCTAAGATACATCGTGGGTCGACTTTTCACCAATCTCTAATCTTCTAATTCTAAGTGCATGCGTAGTTGTATGTTTGAGTGTGTCTGACTGAGCTGAAGTGGTAATGTGGTGGCTCATGCGATATGGCTGCCCTCCCCCACACAGCTGTGTGTGTGTTTGTTCCAGTGTTGGTTCATGGTATTTGCATGATTCACTCGGTGAATCAGTCTCACACTGGCCTGTGTCGTTTCATTAGTCTCAAAAAGACACACACTTAAAACCTGCAGGTCCTGCAGGTCCTGCACGTCCGCAGGCACAAATGCAGTCCCAAGAACATGGGGCTTTGGTGTACTGACAGCCAAAAGTGACATTATTCGACTCTGTTTTCACACGAAAAACCAGCTATTTCCAGCGCTCCCACCAAGCAACTTTTTACATCGTAAAAATGTCAGTGGTAAGAAGGTTATATTCTCAGGCAAATCAATATTTAATCACTTTAATACTGAAAACTACAACTTGTAATTGTCTTGCAATGAATAGAGACAATGTGCTAGCAGACTTCATTGATGCAGTGCTTTGGTCTGGCATTCCTCTTCGCTAATTTGATCTTTTTACTTACTGGCTATGCAAAACAGAAGGAATTGCTCATTGCTAGGGGTGTGAATCTTTCAGTATCTAACGATTCCATTCAAAAATCAATTCTTGATTCAAAATGATTACCATCAAATCTCGATTCAGTACACAGGGGTGCTAATTCCTGGATATATTTTTTTTCACAAAAGAAAAATAATATTTGTGTACCAGAGTGAATTTCATCAGAACTTGAAACAAAACAAGCCAAACCATTAAATGTTCAGGGGCATTTCAGGGTTACACCTGTCCAGCCACACGTGCAACATTAGCTTGTTGCATCATTTGGTCTGGAGGTAGGCAGAGCGGTCATCTAGTAACCGGAAGGTTCCCGGTTCGATCTCCTGCTCTTCCACAGAAAGTGTTGAAGTGTCCTTGAGCAAGACACAGTGAACCCCTAACTGCTCCTGAAGAGCAGGTTGGCACCTTGCATGACAACCTCTACCATCAGTGTATAAATTTGTGTGTGTGTGTAAATGTTGGCATGTGTTTTAAAGCACTAAAGAAATTTTTTCTTTGACATTATGCTAAAAAAGAACGAGTTAATCCAAAGTGTTATCCGACCACCTATGGTCCAAAGTTGTTTCACCGACAGAGGTTTAGCCGCTAGCTATGATATTGATGTGAACACTTCTGTACTTTTACTTAAGATTTTGAATTGTATTTTTAAGTATTTCTAAGAGTTTTTTTCACGGTTTCTTGTTAGGTTGAACTTGGTGAAGCTGCTCTTCCTATTTTCAGCTCTGGTCATCAGCAGTGTATCTTGGTTAAACATACATGTTACCTGTGTGCAACGTTTTGAGTTGCTATAGCAACCTCCAACCTACACCATGTGGCTTTGTTGGACTATCTGCACTTCCATGAAGAATGCCAGAATAAACTAATATTTGAACTATTGCTTTCCACAATACATCAATCGTATACAAACATATATATATAGATAGAAAAAACACCCATACTAAATGAAGTTTCTTATAACATTAATAATATAGTAACAATAAGAATGTTTCTTTTCTGACTTTGATGTTCCTCAATTAGTCATGAATATTTAATGTTAAGGAGAAATACATAAGATTTGAAACCAAGTTTCAAAGTACACACACAGTTACCATACCTGCCAGGCTTATTGATGTACTTGTGCAGTCGAGCCTTGACTTCATCATAGGTAAGGAAGGCCATGTAGCCAGGGTGTGTCACTGCCAGGAAATTCCAGTTCCTCAGAATTGATCCCCATGGCTGAAAAAGACCACCCAATGTTGTTTAAACTTATTCATATTTCATGTTTTCAACATAAAGTCATGTTGAGTCAGTGCTTCTGCCACAAATAGTATGCTGACTTGGCTGAATCTGAATTCTTTGTCTGTTGTCAAATTCACAAACAGCAAACTGAATGAGATGCAGTGGCAGAGGTTTCTCATATCTGGCCAGCTCAACAAACGAGGAGTTTGGGAAGCAGCTCGTGCACTGCAGCCAATTGTGTTTCGCTCTGTTTACAACTAGTTTGAGGTTATCTGCAGGACAGAGTTGCATGCGTGCGAAACACTTGATGTGGAAGAGAAGAAGATAACATTACTGCTTAGGGATTGTGTTTATTTAATGGCTCAGCAGAAAAGACTTAGACGCTATAAAAATAGCATCATGTGGCTTTGTTGGATGTAGACTATATGGACCCTCATGATCAAAAGTTATAAAAAGCCAAGATTCTCCTGAGAGGATCACTATATCATCACCATGATTTGTTACCAAGTTTTTCTCCTTTGTCATTCTCACCTTCATGTGGACTCTCTGATCCCTCTCCTCCCTTCCACCAGGATTCCCAACCAGTAAATCAACCAGGCCAGGGCACATCCTCAACTGACACACAGGTTACACCAGCCTGGAAGTGGCTACCCAGGATGCAGTCAGTCAATGGCAACTCCTACCCATGACTATATTTGCTTTAGTAGACCATTTTGCACTAGCACCTGATCACCCATCATTTGCTTGATAAAAAACCCACAGATATTGTGACACTGATCACAACATCTACAAAGTTACTTATTAGGTTGAATCCTATAGTCCAAGTGCCCTTAAGATCAGATCTCTGTGCACCTCTCAGCAAGAAAAGCTTGACAAATCCCATTGTGACTAAAAGTACGGTCTGAGTTCAGCTCTCATTTCAAGCACAAACAGGCACCCCTACTTTAGTCAACATCCTGCTTAAGCCTGCTCTTCTAGATTCTGCTTTCACACTATGGTTCAGGAAGAGTTAAGATGTATAAGGGCACTTATTCGAGACAAACAGATTCATATTTTCTGGGGAAAAAAACAGCAACACATTCAATGGGCAAAAGCCTCTGACACTAATGCAAATGGCAAAACCTGTTATACCTAAATACAGTATGTGTCTAAATCATTTGATTCACAGGTTTGACCAACCTGGAAGAGGCGTGTGAAAATATCAAACTCAAACACAGAAATGTAGTCGTTGCAGGTGAGGTCGATTGTGGATTTGAGGGCCATGGCCTCCAGGCCCGAGCTGATGTGATGCACTTCGTGAAGGCACTGTCGGAAGACTTTCCATGGCACTATTGTCCTGCAAGTCCAATCATAAAAGCATAGATACAGCAACTTGAGAGACAAAATTGTATTTAATTAAACAATGCATCTTTATTGATACAAATGTACATTTGACCAATGTAGTGCAAAAAATTCTGTATACAACATCAAAACTGCAAATTCACAGCTGATGTATGAAGATTGATAGATAAGGTTAAACTTTTGTTCTGCTCGTATAGCTGTTCCAGGTTTCGATTAGATCAAACAATAGAAAGAAAAGAAAAACAGTTGCTATTTCTATTTATAAAGTATATTAAAGAAATGGTGAAGTCTGGTAGTACAAACTCAGGAAGAGAATCTCACCAACGACTGACGTGACATTTGAATATAATAAGGCCATGGGAAACAAAGGTGTCTGCTGGTGATGCAATTTAAATGCCAAATGTCAAATTATCAAATGTATTTGTGGACTGTGATCAACAGCCTCAGTGGCTTTTACACTCTGCTGATGTGGTCAAACACAATAAGTTTATCTCATACTAGCTAGCTTCCTGACATAGTTCAAACTTTAAAAACAGTACAAAACTAAAATGCACTGTTACACACAATTCATTAAATTAGAGCACCTACAGAGAGATTAGTATACTGTAGCACTAAACAAACAACAAGTTTTTGTACATAATGAAGGATGAGATGATCAGAGGTCTAAGACTTTTTTACCTACCAACTGCTAAACCTAAAGCCCAACACAGCATGTCATTGTTGTTTTCATTTTATGATGTATCTCAAGAGGCTGCACCACATCAAGGTGGAGATAAGCACAAAGGAGACAAGAAAACTCTTGCACCAAATACTTCTGAGAACCGTAATTCATCACAATTGAAAAATGTTTAATTACAAGTGAGTAAAACATTTTTGAATGTATGAAATAATACAGGAACTGTACATTTTGTTGAACTCTCTGATGTGAGATTCATAGCTCTGTTTATTGTACTGACATGATGGCAATTGTGGCTCTGCAGCAAAAACAGAAATGTGTATTTGCAATGAAGGTAAAACCCTATAAATCCACAAGGCCTACCAATATGAGAAGTGGCCACTCCATCATGAGGACATTTCCAAAGGCTCAAGAGGAATGTCTCAAGTGAACACTTCCTTCTCGCCAGTTCCAGTGTTGTGCCTGTGAGGGCCAAGGGCCAAGCTTTTTTTAATTTTACCTCTTAGCCTCAAGCACTCAAGTGTGGAGTGTCTTAGCTAAAAGCCCTTCTGCTATTCTTATGATGTTCTTCCCAATTTTTAAACTTAATATTATTATAATGTTATTGTTGCATTGTTGCTGCAACCACAAGGAGTGAGAGTACAGCCCACTCAGAGCTGAGCAGATTCACTTTTGATAGTATTCAAGGCTGTAAAATAAAAGAAGCAACCCAGTGCTGACATCCCTCTATGGCTCAACGAATTGCCAACCACAACTTTAATATTCACTTGTCTCTATGCATTAGCTGGGACAACTGTGATTGAATGATTCAGTATATTTATGACCAGGGAAACTCTTTTCAAGGCTCGGTTCTTGCAGAGTAAAGGTCTTTTTAGTATAAAATGTTTCTCTGGACAGTGTTTCCCAGTTTGGCTGCAGTTTGGGGGATATTAACATTAATGTTAGAAGATATCCACTTGATTTGTCTAACTTGAGTGGCTGGAACAGGAGGAATGATTGCACCAAGCAAAACCTGTTTCAGTGTTCATATGAACACCTAACTATTTCTTTAGGACAGATTTGAAAAATTGTGAACTTTCTGACATTTTACAGACCAAACTACTAATCAACGAAATAAATTGCAGCCCTTAAGATTTTCCATTAATAAAAAACTTATATTGACAATGTGGCAGTTGTAAAGTAAATCCTTGTCTCTGATTGATTATTCCTGCTCTGAGCATATATGTGATTAATCATGTGATCACTTGAGATTTTCTCTTAACATAGGGCTGCACATAACAATTATTTTTCAAATCGATTAATCTATTGATTATTATTTCAATTAGTCGATTAATCTATTTCTGTGTTTTCTAATTTCATTAATAAATCAATATTTTATTCAATCATCCTGATGAAGTACATTAGAATAAAATGATAATAGTAGCAGATCCTAAAATGAATCCAATTTCCACATCACTGATGTGTTTTAATAACAATAACAGACATTAATTAGGCTACTTTACTTACAACTTTAAATGACTTAAAACTACTTTCTGACATGGATTTATTGAGTAATATGCAGTACAATGATCACAGGCAAATGTATTTCTGCATCAGTGTGGGGCAAAGAAAACAAGTGAAACAATTCACAGAATGTACAGTCACAGATTGTCTGTAATTTTAGTTTCAGCTGTTTTCTCGCTCATTAAATAAACACAAAATATGAAACGGCCGACTGTTAGATGACACACGGTGTAACGTTACGTTATCATGATGGAACGGGGCAGAAATTACTTTTAACATGAAGGAGTAGAAGAAATATTTAAAAAATCAATTTATAAACACTAACATTTTTTGTTAATTCAATGAAATATGGCATTTCCAACTGGAACTTTATCTGAATTACAAAGGTGGGATAAGTGAGAACTTAGAAGGTAGAAATCCAACACCATGACAAATACCATGATAGAGTGAACAACGATACAGCAAGTAATGTAACTAGTGTTAGCTAGGTTGTGGATTAACAAACTGATGCTACATCTCTCCTTCATGTCATTATTTGGAGAAACAGCATGCGGACATTTGAATGATTTAGAAAGTGATAGTATGCTGCAGATTAAAAGACAGGAAAAGAGCAGCAGCAGCTTCACCACATCACCCAATGAAATCTTGACCTTGATGCAAAAGACAGCAAGACATACTTACTTTTCTCCAAAAAATTTCCTCCAGAAGTCAGCAGCATCAGCTTTGGTGATCCTGAAAGTGTCCCCTTGGAAGTGTCCTCCAGGGAAGATGGCTTTGATTTCAGCCAGCATGTGGCTGAAGATCAGAGACAACTTGGTCAGGTTCCTCCTGCAGAGAAGACGCCAGAAAAGAGAGGAAACAGTTGGTGCACCATAGTAGCCTCACATGTATGACAGACACTGTTCAATAAAACTCTTTTTATCGTTGACAACATATGGGGAAAAATATTTTATTAATACATTTGTTTTCAAACTCTGTTACCAGCTGGACATTGAAAGCCTCAAGTTTCTTGTCAGGCCTGTTAAAATGTTGAAATGCACTGAAACCACTGCTGAGCTGGGGTAAGTAGCCTATTCGTATTACTGATTACTGTATTTGTAAACAGCACAACTGTTTTAGGCTATAGCTTAAATATAATAGAATAGTAATTTAATTTGTACAGTAATTTGAAAAGCATTTGAAACAGCTGCAATGTATTTTTATTTATTCTGTAGTCAGTCAAAAAATTCAGTGGCTTTATATTCATGTTATAAATAGTGCTGGGCAACGATTAAAATCTTTAAGCGCGATTAATCGCATGATTTTCTGCAATTGATAGCATAGTTAAGTGTAAAGTTGAATAACGAGTTCTAAAATAGTGTATTGAGCACTTTTAATTTAAATGTACTGCTATATACAAGTGCAATAACATGTGGTTTGCAAACACTTTAAACAAATGAGGTGATTTTTCTCAGCAGTATTCCATTTACACAGTAGCAATAAAATATTTCTTGTAAATCTCAACTTAAACATTAAAGTAATTAAATCAAATATTAAACCAAAGTAATTTGCCACAGCCAAGGCATTACCTTTTATCTAGCTTGTTAAAATAAGTTACTATCAGAGTCAGATCATAACATCATAACAGGCACCTTCTGAGCAACAGGTTAACATATATAAATCTGTTTTCTTGTTTTTTTTTCTGAACAGGTATCAGCAGAAACATTTTTCTTTTATCAGGAAGCAGCAGAAACAGTTTAGGTTCAGTAGCAAGCGTCCCTGTTAGAGTGAGGTGAAGTGGTCGCCTCAACGTGTGCGCCTGTTCTGTTCACCTGAGCAAAGAGCAGCACCGCGGGGCCAAAGCGTTGTGATTTTAAGAACATTCCTAAGACCAACATCTTCCCCGATACTAATCAAGACAAGGCAAGTTTATTTGTATAGCACATTTCAACAACAAGGTAATTCAAAGTGCTTTACGTAAAACCAACATAAGGAAATATAAAAAAGTTTGAAAGCAACATAGGGAAATTTTAAAAAATACACATTAAAAAATACTAAAAGTTACAGTGCAGTGTAGAATCAGGGTTAAAAGAGTTAAATGGAAAATAAAAACAGGCTGAGGGATTGAGCAAATAAATATAATATATAATAATAAAGTTACAATTATTCTGAAAAGAGAATAAACAGAGAAGTACACTTAATCTACTCTCTCTAGCTAGTCTGTACTCGGGTCCATAGCAATCTTTGGGTCCACTGAAACTCCAAAAACCCTCGGACACTACAGAGAAACCAGGACATGTCTGTCCACAGCCCACTTTGATCCAGTTATACTCTGGACCCACCTGTGTGTTTACAGGTGGACAGAGGTTCCTGCAAATCAATCAGGCGTGAGATTTAAGACCACTTCCTATACTCTGTTCAATCTCACTCTCATTATCTTTTCACTCAATTACCTACTCATTTCTCACCATGTAAATATTTCATTAAAAGCAATGCTAAAAAGCTAAAAACAAAGAAAAAGAAAACAGGACAGTAAAAGTTACAGTGCAGTGTAAGTTAGTGTAGTAAATCTTAAATATTTAATTAAAAGCAGTGGTAAAAAGAAAAGTCTTCAGTCTTAATTTGGGGGCGGCTGTGGCTCAGGAGGTAGAGCGGGTTGGCCGTTAATCGGCGGTTCAATCCCTGGCTCCCCCTGGTTGCGTGTCGAAGTGTCCTTGGGCAAGATACTGAACCCCGATTTGCCCCTGGCGGCTGTTCCGCCAGTGTGTGAATGAGTGTGACTGTTAATTTCCGTTTGAGCACTTAGGCTCAGTGTATGAATGTGTGTGACTGGTGAATGCAGATGTAGTGTAAAAGTGCTTTGAGTGGTCGAAAAGACTAGAAAGGCGCTATACAAGTACGGAGCATTTACATTTAATTTAAAAGAACTGACAGTTCTATGTATTGTAGATCATTTACAACCACAAAACGAAAAAAGGAATTAAAAAAGTAAATTGTAGTGTATCTGTGCTATCTCAAACATCAATCAGACACACATCTGTGAGCCAGAAGGAAATTTGAAATGAGGGATGTGTTGCGACCTTCCGTTTAATCTGAGGAGTTGAGACTGTATGATGAGGGTTAAGATGGTGGTGTGACGGTGGGGAAGTCATCTAGTAGACATGCTGCAGAAAACAGCAGGGCTTTTTTAATCTGGAGCTGAAGGGCGAGCCAGAGAAGCGATTAAGGAGCATGCCGTATCTTAATGCGCAGAATTCAAAGAAGAGTGAGCTGGGGGGAAAAACACAGCAATACAGCATGTGGGTTGTGGGTGCTATATGAGATTATATAATCTATTAACAAGTCTATTGAAAGCATTCTTACTTTGCAGCATTGTTTCACACCTGCCAAAAACTCTTGCACAGTACATAATTTTTTTAATATAGTATAGACATTATGAATGTAGCATTTCTTTCATCCAAATATTCTTTCTTATTATCTAAAATATTGTAATGTATATTGTTTCGTTTCTTAATGAAAATTTATGATTGATTTTCTTTCTTTCATTAAAATAGTTAATGTTTTATTACCTCCTGGTCGGTTTCTTTGCTGCTGTAATGTGTGACTTTCCCACTGGGGAGTCTTATATTAGCTTACCTGTTTATTTTCAAGTAAAGGTAACTGTACATTCAAGTATTAGCGATACTTTAATGTAAAAACAGTTCCGTTTCTGAAAAAGGAAAAAACTGTTTTAGTTTTATGTATGTGTGAATGTGTGTTTAAACTTGAAAAGTAAGGTATGGCTCTCTTTTCCATTGATTTATTGAGATGCACAAAACAATATTTAAAATAATTAGGCATACTATGTTTTCCCCTGTGGTTCTCATTATTGTACTGAAATGTTTTTTTTCCAATGTGCCATATTTGTAAAACTGCACCAGTTCTCATCACTCATTCTTAAAATGGGTTCTATTTAATCTACAGATAATTTTAACATTGACTGCTACATTTACATTTTTGGACTAGGAGTATCTGTAATGGAAATCCAGCTATTAAGTAACATTAAACTGGCAGTAGTGGAGCCTTTATCAAATATTTCACTTTGTAATTTGGGATTTACAAATATTAATATGCATGTAATTGCAATAACAAAACAGAGTTGAGCACTTCCACAGACAGAGAAAAAGTGAGTTGTGAGATTAGGGCTGAAATGGCTGAGATATGAACAGCAGAGTTTAAGCTTGCAGACCAGCAGCCATATAAATTAGCCATATTCCTAAATCCTGAAGCAAGCAAGAAAGGACACTCTTAGGAGGGCTATTTTTGAGCTTTTTCTTTGTGTTGTGTGTAACACTCGAGGGTAACACACAGGCACAAACACTACACATGAGCCCAAGGTGTGAGGGTGTGGGATAAAGACAGTACACTGCCTGCAGGGTGCTGATAACAAGCGTTGCGTGTGTGTGTGTGTGTGTGTGTGCGTGCGTGTGTTTGTGTGTGTGTGTGTGTTTGTGTGTGTGTGTGTTTTAATTCTTCTTTCAAACCTGCACAAACAGCCTACGTTTTGTTTATCACACCTCTCATCTGTGTCACAGAACAAACATTCCACTGAATTCATCATTTTCTGTGTTTGGGATGGCGGGGGTGTGTGTTGTTTAATTTTTCCAATATCAATTCCAATCTAACATGAGCTTCCCCTCAGTGACAAACTATGAATCAAAAAACGTTTACTTTTATTGACAAAAGAAACATATGATCAACACTTAATATTTTACAATTGCTTTGGCAGAGCTTCTTAACATAAAATGTTATCCTCTTAATCTTGGCCTCAAAGTCTCAAAGTGCACAAAATATATCATACCATGTTCATCATAATATTAACACATTGTATGTATTTATCACTGAATTTTAATCATTGTTGGATTTAAAATAAAATAATTATTATTAAGTAATGCATTCAAACAGTAACTAATGTTCTACCAATAACAGCACTTCAAAAAACAACAAACAAACATTGCATTTATTGAATATGCTGTAATTCTCTAAATATAAATATCTGACTTACTGTAATAAAAAACAACTCAGGCACTGTCTAGTGATACACATTAATACCAACATTTCTCTCCTCTAGATGCAGCCCATCATCACTGCTTAATCAAGCTGATACTGTAATTGATTATGTTTTTCAGATAAAAACACACTTATTGAATACTGTATGACAAGCACCATTGTAAACATCTAATGAAGCTCTACTGATCACAGTCACATCACTACCTACTGTTGGTCAACAGCCACTCCACGTAAACAGAGTAGGAGTGTGATATATGTAATGTTTATACATACAGAAGGTTAGTGTAATGAGTGCAATGAGTGAACACACACATAGTTAGTCTGGTAGGCAATTTAACAAAAAGGCTGAATTCATGGGAAATGAGAAGGAAATTTTGTTTAGGAGCTTTAGGAGTAAAAAACGTGACTATTCTCTGACATTACAGTCACAAATTTATGAGAGAAACTTCACTTTGCAAGGCTGCAACATCACACACAGGTCTGCCATGTATTATGCATGCACTGGAAAGTTATCTTAAACTTTGCAATCGGATTTAGCAGTGAGGAAATACTGCTGAGTTTAGCCCACAATCACTACCATGCACCTTAGAGACTTTGCCTTGGATTGGGCGTGATTTTAGATTTTTTATGACATTAATTTCAAGGAATTTCTGATTTTTCTTCTTGTAAATTTCACACTTTCATCTAGGAGGGGGTTTTTTTCTCCGTTATTAACCCCATCCCTGGCTTCATAGTACAGGCCACTGAACTTCTTTCTAGAAGCTGTTTTAATTATTTATTATTTAATCTGTCTGGATCTTGCCAACAAATCCAATGTAAAGATTCAAACCAACACTGAATAGATCCTACTTATAAATATTGTATGTGTGTGTCTCACAACCTGATGTCACTTCTTCCTCTGAGACACACAGCTCCACTGTCCAAAAACTATTAAAAACCCTCAGTGAACCTCACTGCTGCACTTTGTAAAATGTCCCTTTATTGTAGTTTCATTAATCTCAGTCCCACTTACATCGCCCTGCTGCCCCAAATACTCACTAGAGCACCACAAGTGGATTCATTCGCCACTGAAAATAGTCCCCAACAAAAGTAAATGTAAATGTAATCTTTGTAAAAACCTATGGGTGTGCGCAGACAGGGTAAGGAAATTAGAAAGTACTGAGAGATGGACTGACCACAATGTTGGGTCTTTCGTGGGATGTGTTAGCTAACAAAAACATGCAGCCTTAACATTTAAAATCACAGTCCATGTAAAATGCACTTTTAGCAGTCATCATTACATATTCCAGATAGTAATGGAACAGCCAGGAGCTGCCAAGGTGAGCTGTTATTGGATATTTAATAAATACTTTTTGTTACAACTTTAAAGAGGTGGTATTCTGCTTTTTGGCTTTTTCCCTCTCCTTTATTGAGTTATATTCCTTTTTTGTGCATGTAACAGGTTTGCAAAGTGAAAAAGCCCAAAGTCCAGCCCAAAGGGAGTTCCCATCTCCCACAGAAAACTCACAGAAAAGCTCTGAACTGAAAACAGCTCGTTTGTAGCCCAGCCCTTCACTTCCTTTACTTGTGACGTCACAATGAAAACGCGGAAGAACACAGCTGGAAGGTTTTCATACCGCTTATCTGTCTTTACATTCTGAGGAATGTTGAAATTTTTTAACTTAAAAAAGAGAAAGCTGTGTGGATCACTGGTGTGTGTGTCGCATTGAACATTACGTCACGGCAGTTGTGTGTGGCGTCGCTATGACGACCAGCTACGTACTATCTCTGGGTATTATCTGCAATGGAAAACGGAGCAGGGCCGAGTAGAGCCCAGTCTATCGATTTGCGCTATGGTAACATTTATCGGCAAGGCAGCATAGATCGTCAGAACACCGGCAACAGTTCAACGTTTAGTCCTAAAGACAATGCAACTGCGACTCTGTTTGGGCCTGGAAATTCACAATCACAACCTGTAAGTATGCTTTATTGGTTGTGAACTATATTTAAAATAAACACGGCTGAAACACTGTTCAAGTGCGGAGTTGTTGTAAACGTTGGCTAACACAGCTAAAGGTATAGCGATAATGCTAATGTTACACCTGATGCGAAAGCTACTGAGCAAACGTTCAAATTGTTTGGCCAATTTTTATGTAAAATTTAGTTGAAATATGGTGATTTTTGTAGTGGTTTATGGTAAGATGTGGAACAATGATGTTGTGTAACTTATACCACCTGCTAGGTTACGGTCGCAGTCTGAAGCGGCTTTGATTTGGATCGCACTACCTTGTTTCTTACGACCTGCTCTTCTCTGCTTGTGATTGGCTAGTAGTCCTTACCTGGGAACTGCGCATGTACAACTCCCAACAAAGATTTTGTACAAGTAAGATGCATCACTCTGTAGCTCAAGAGCAGAGCGTACAACACATAGGGTGAAAAGAGGAGCTGCAGCAATGTGCAGTATGAGAAAAATATGGTGTTTTTTGAAAATTAAAGCATGTAAATATGTTCTGGTATAACCCCTAATTAAGATTTTGAACCTGAAATTGAGCACAATACCACCTCTTTAAGACAAAGAAACAGAAGTGTAAAGACACAACATAATCATGATTACAGGAAGAGGAGGAACTAATTACAACTACAATAATTGTTTGAATATTTGAGAAAAATGTATCCTTTTCACTCTGAAAACATATAAAACCTGTCTTTGGTATACACTGGACTGCTGACTCATGCATACTGCAGTATATTACTGTGTACAGTGTATTTTTTACATCTAGATGACAATTACAAAGTGAGGCAGGCATAATTTATTTATGATTGCAATGTGTTCTTTTACAAACAGACTATAATCAATATCAATGATGTTTGGTTCATATTTATGACAAAGCATCTGCTGTACTTTATGTCCTGTACATGCAAAAGCTGTACATGTGGTGTACTCAACACAGCTGATAGTGATATGACTCAATAAATGACTGTGACTGCAAGACGCATAAGCTTTGTAGAAAATATCTTGACTTCAATTTTTTCAACAGTAAACACCAGAGATGTGACTGATTAAGTAAACTGGTGAACAGCAGTTTAAAGAGGGATAAAGATAAGTGCCTTGGTGGAAGCATAGACTCCTGTGTGTGTGTGTGTGTGTGTACCTGCAATGACAAAGCCAAGCCCCTCTCAGTAATTTCATGCACATGCTTTCATGCTCTCCAGTCACCATTAGGTGTCTAATTAACCGAGAACCAGCCAAAAAACTCTCCATTGGGATGCAGAGGGAAAGGCTGCAGATGCTTACATAATGGTTGTGAACTGAACTCAATTTTCAGCGTTGCTGTGGAGGAGGGCTCAGCTCTGATATATATCCTCAAACAAACAGAAAAGCAGGATGCATGCTGAGCTGTATGATACATTTGCAATCATTTCTGGTATGCTGTATTTCTCTATTTCTCTTGACTTCATAAGACTGCACCGCTCACTGACAATGAGACAAATATATTTTGTAGCATCTCTTTGGCCCCAAAGTGCAGGTCAAATTATATGTCAAGTCCTCTGCAATAACATTTTACATGGTTTGGCTCGTTAGTCTTTTGCCATGCCCTAAGCCATTATACTGGTTATGTAATCGTTTGACAAGCGCCCCAGGAAGCCTGCCCATTCATCAGAGCTAATGTACTCAGAGTGAGTTAGCAAGGTGGCTACAAACTGTTATCTCACTAACACAGTTGTAACACACAACCTTTAATGGCTCTGTTATGTGTGTATATATCCAACTGATCAGCAGGACAATGAAATGACCAAATAAACTTTCACTAAAAAAAGACATTTCAGCATCCTTTGAAATAAAATATAATCTTAAAGTTAAACACACACTACAACAAAGACACAAACTTGCTTACAACGGCGTATATGCTGTCACACCGTTGTTGTGGTGACACCTGCACTAGTGTAGCTCAACCACCCACTACCTCAAGTCCTACTGGTTTCCTGTCACCTGAAGGATATCACATTCCTCTGTCACAAACTGTTGTTCCTCTTTCTCCCTGTGACACTGTACATTCACCATTAAAACATTTGACCCACTATCAGAGCGGTCTCAAAATAATTATCTGACAGTTATTTATACATGTACCATAAAAAGATACTATAAATGTTCGGCTTTTCATGTTTCATGATAGACAATCTCCTATTTTGATAACCAGTAAGCACACTCTCTGACATTCCACTGTAATGACCATAGAGTCATGTATGGTGTAGACATTTACACAAATCTAAAACATTTGGGGGAGTAAATGCTGTAAAACAGGAGACAATGACAATGTTTCTGGGTCCCTGGATAAGAGAAAGGGTGGGAGAAGGGTGGATTAAAACCATATACCTGCCTGAATTTTGCTGCTTGTCTGGAGTTGGCAATGCTATGATAATGAGGCCTGGAGGTTAAAAATCAAAGCTGGTGGATGAGGTCAGGGGGTTAAGGGGCCCTTAGCACAAGGTTTAGATCTGAATAAAAGCTACATGCTTTGATCCAATAGGGCCAGTCTTGTCTTTTAGTGGGGCTACCAGCAGAGTTTCAGGAGTGATTTAGAGAACAGACAATACAGCAAACTTTTCAAGCTATCACGTCAGCGTGCCATGCATTCAGTTCTGTCAACACCAGCTCCTTTCTGGGTGGCACATTACATACGCTGTGACGTCAGCACCACTGTTAAAGGGACAGTTCACATATTAACTCCATCTCAAGATAGCAGAAAAATCAGTACCAAAGCAAAACAGGACATCAACCAACACCAGAATTCCAAGGCCTCCACCTCTCATTGGGGTTGACCACACCAGCAGCCTACAATCACACAGGACAACCACATCGAGTCGTCAGCACCCCGCCATCCAGCTCCGGTAGCTTCAGGTACCCAGCACTGGGATGCCAGCATCCCAGGCGTCTACATCTACCAACCACAGCAGCAGGCTTCATTAGGGCCACAGCTGGACACCTCGAGCAACCTCAGCAGCCAATTTCAGTATGGGCATTAGGCACCGGGATGCCCACCGTCCGCTCCCATCAACCACTAACCTGACCGCACAAGATGGTCCATTACACAGAACCATCCGAAAAGTCATTGTCAAAAAGGACTTTTCAAAAGGACAGGCCCTTCATGCTGTTCTTCGCTTATCTCTCAATAATAATCATCTCCAGTTCTGTTATAACTGATGCTAGCAGCATACAAGTATAGTTGTTTCGAGTTCTCAATCATTACAAGCTCAGTCATTTCAAGCTAACTTCAAGCTAACAGCCGTTTCAAGCTAACTTTGAGCTAACAGCCGTTTCGAACTAACTTCGAACTAGCTAACAGCCGTTTCGAGCTAAATTTGAGCTAGCAGCAGTTCCGAGCTAAATTTGAGCTAACAGCAATTTCGAGCTAACTGAGCTAAGAGTCATTTCGAGCTAACTTTGCTAACTTTGAGCTAACAGTCTTGTCAAGCTAACTTCAAGCTAACAGTTGTTTTGAGCTAACTTTGCTAACTTTGAGCTAAAAGTCTCGTCAAGCTAACTTCTAGCTAACAGTCGTTTCGAGCTAAAAGTCTCGAGCTAACTTTGCTAACTTTGAGCTAACAGTAGTGTCGAGCTAACTTCGAGCTAACAGTCATTTTGAGCTAACTGAGCTAAGAGTGATTTCGAGCTAACTTGAGCTAAGAGTCGTTTCAAGTTAACTTTGAGCTAGCTAACAGTCGTTTCGAGCTAACTTGAGCTAACAGTCGTTTTGAACTAACTTTGCTAACTTTGAGCAAACAGCAGTTCGAGTTTACCTTGAGCTAACAGTCGTTTGGAGATAACTTTGAGCTAGCTAACAGTCGTTTTGAGCTAACCTTGAGCTAAAAGTTGTTTTGAGCTAATTTTGAGCTATTTAACAGTCGTTTCGAGCTAACTCTGAGCTAACAGTCATTATCTAGCTACGTCAGTTTCGAGCAAACGGTCGTTTTTAAGCTAAGTTGTTTCAAGTAAAGAGTCATTACCTAGCTAAGTTGTTATCTAACCATGTTGTTTCAAACAAACAGTCGTTATAAGTAGTTATCTCGCTAAGTCGCTTCAAGCAAACGGTCGCCATCTCACTAACTCGCTTCAAGCAAAAGGTCGCCATCTCGCTATGTCGCTTCAAGTCGCTTTCGTGTCATAGTCGTTTCGAGCTAACATTCCTTTTAAGCTAACTTTGAGCTAACAGTCGTCCTGAGCCAACAGTCATTTCCTAGCTTAGCTATTTTCCAGCTAAGTCATGTTACATAGAACCATCCAATTTGTTTTTGGAAACCGTTTCAGGTTAGCTTTAGTCCGGGCATTAGGCACTGGGATGCCAAAACCCCTTGCAGCCCACATCCATCAAACTCTGCATGTCGCTCTAGTCTGGGATTCTGGTCCCAGGATGCCAGGATCTCCAGCATCTCATCTTTACTAGTCCAGCAACTACAGCTAGAACCTCCGGCACTGGCACCCAGTTTTCCTCCACACCCTATCAGCACCAAGTTGTTTCCATTTCTAATTTCGGTCTTTCCGCTTAACCCATTAGGGCGCCATCAGCTAATCCTCTTACTCATCATCCTAACTCTTTCATCTCCCGTTCTTCAGCTTCACTAGTCTACTAGTGCAAGAGATCCCGTTCTTCTTATCATGCCTTTTCCTCACTAACCGCCTACTAAAAGATCCCTCGAAGGGCACTTCTACCCAAAAGGGAGAACATCCACCCAGTTGAGAGAACTCACTCCTGAATAGTTTGCGTACACTTTCTCCATACACTAACAGACGATTACACGGCCATTATTCTAGATCTGGTCCCCACATCTTTGGCTCAATATTCGCCAACAGGATCAGGTTCAACTTTTTCTACCACGAACAACTGTGACAACCCAAGATACCAATCGTACACTGCTGCCACATATTCTGCAAGTTTTTGGGGGTTCTACAAAGAAGACTAATCACAGCAGAATGGTCGCCGAAACTCTACTACCAACAGCATAGCCCTCTCTCGGGTTACAGGCCAGCTTCGAAGAAGCCACTGTCACAACTAGCACAACATGACCTCCCTGTCACTCCCTCTTCAGTTTCATTTCACTGCATCTCCTCTTTGCTTGCCCGGCAATTCAGTCATTCCTCAAACAACACTGCTTTCTACCAAAGCCATCCGAAGTCCAGTCAATCGGGCCAGCTTACATTCATTTTTTTCCTTCAAAGTCCAGTCATCTCTGAACCCTTTAAGAACCTCGTGAACTATAGGGAATCCCGGCGCACAACCATGCCAGTTTGTCCGAGACCGGTCTAGTAGCTACTCGATTCCGGTTCTACCAGCAGTTCTGCCAAAGTACTCTTTCGCAGGCATTTCTCCCATACGTTACTTCGGTCACTTCTCCAGGATCTGAGCTACCATTCAGCCTACCGCGGCGTCATTCCCGAGCATCCCATTCAGATCATGCGCTGCTGGTCTTACCAAGGGTTAGGGTTAGGGTTACCACTTCCTCTTCTACACTCTCTCATTCCGCACCCCTCCCGCCCACCCCTTTCTCTGTCCGGTCTCCTCATCTCCTTCCTCTACATAGGGTTATATGGGGGTCCGTCGTGCCTGGGCGCTACGGCGAATTTCCCAATCGTAGCTTCCAACGCTTTGAAATGTCTATTCAGCTACTGCAAGCATCATACATCTTATGTTTATCAATAAATCATTTAATCATATCTGTTGATTGTGGTTCTTGCTAGTGAAATGTGTGTCTTTGAGTTGGAGTGTGAGAGCAGAGTGGACATGAGGGACTGTAATGGCCTCACATAGGGACTATCAGACAGATGAGATGTCTATCAGATCTCCTGCAAGCTGGTGCTGCAGCCACACTGAGTGAGCCAAAGGGTAGGATGAAGGCTAGTGGGAAACAAACAGCTGCCATGAGGGTGAAGAGGAGGTGAGGAGAAGACATGATGGGAGGTTAGGTGAAAGTACACTATGGGTCAAAGCAGAAAGATGGAGGAAAGATTGGAGGAGGAGGGCATTTAGTCAAGACAGTTGCTAATTTAATAGTTTCTTAGGATTGTCATTAGCATCAATTATTTAGGCAAATCATTTGCTGCAGAAAAGAGCTATAGAACACCATCCATTAACACAGAGAGTAAAGAGGGAAATTAGCTCTTTCATTAGAAATTCATTAGAAATTAAGAGAAAAACAGCTGAGCCCATCAATCAAGAGTAATAAAAAGCTAGAAGAGTTTGTGTTCAGGAAGACTTTTTTGTTAGCCCATTCACCCTGACTGAGAAGCTCTGGTGGATGGATGAGGAGGAGGAAATGACAGATTTCTCCTTCATATCTCTAGCAGACATACAGTAGGGAATGAATATAGTTAAAATGCTGGCTAATGGTGAGAGTCTGCTGAGGGAATCCCCTACAGAAAAAGCCTACTCCACTGAGAGTAAGTGAAAAAGGTTACAGTTACAGAATTCCTTATCGCTATGCAGTTTTATAAGAAGCCTGGATTGAACGCAGCAGGTGATGCAACACTTTATACACATGTACAACATTATAACCACGAGTGACTTGAGACTTGACTCTAGCTCAGAGACTTTTGACTTACATTTACATTTATTCATTTAGCTGACGCTTTTATCCAAAGTGACTTATAATTGCTATACATATAAGAGGTTGCACAAGTACGAGCAACTAGGGGTTAAGTGTCTTGCTCAGGGACACATTGGTGTATGGGGTCACAGTGGGGGATTGAACCCGTGGTCTCTCACACCAAAGGCATCAATTGCGCCATCACCACCCCTTAGTCTTTATTACTTAATATTGGGACTTTTTAGCATAAAAAACATGTAGGGACACACAGGGACTGCTAAAATGCAAGTTTTATGTTACTGTACTGTGCAAAACATTTTTGACTTTTGATGTTAAAAAGGGTTAACTGTCTATTCATCTATTTTCTATAGCTACCTGCATCCTAGTATGCACTGAATCAGAGGTGGTGTGCACTCTAAACAGGTCTACCAGTCTATCACAGGATTACAAAACATAAAAACAAAGTAAAAGGTTAATGTATTTATCATATTACAACAGGGTTGTAAAATGATACAAAGAAATATACAGAAATAAACCATGTTGCATGGTGCAGTGCTGAAGATGAATTTGATTTTATATTTAACGGTCTCACAGCCTAGGAAAAGACGTCTGCCGTCTGCCGTCTGGGGGTGCAACAGCAGATATTTGTGCATCCCCTACCAGACGGCAGAAGGGTGAACAGGCTATGGCTGGGTGGGTACTGTCTTTTAGTATCCATTGTGCTCTGCAGGCACCTTACCTTACCGATATTACCGATGCTCAGGATTGGTAGAAATGATCTGCTGAGTGGTTTTAATTACACTCTGCAGAGCCCTCCAGTCCTGGGCCGTGTGTATCCCATGCAAGTTGGAGATTTTTCCAATTAGGGTGCTTTCTATTGCTATTATGTAAATGTTAACAAGAACTTGGCACGGGAATTTAGCCTTCTTAAGTTTCCTTAAGTAATCCAGCCATTTCAGAGCTTTCTTCACCAGCATGAAGATGTCATCTTTGTTTGAAATCCAAATGGTGGTGTCGTCTGCAAATTTCACAAGAGAGTTCTCTCCATGTCGGGGGTGTGCAGCGTAAACAGGAGGGGGCTGAGCACACAGCCCTGTGGGGCCAAACGGTCTGTGGTCTGTTTGTGTGTGGTAATACAGGCAAATGGTCCAGGAACAACTTGCAGAGGCAGAGGAAAGGGAATTGCAGTAGTCTAGCCGGAAAGATATAGCATGAATGATCATCTTTAGATCGGGATGTGATACAACAGATCTGAGTTTAGCATGTTTCCTAAATGAAAGAAATATGTACGAGTCAATGATTTGACATGTTGGTCAAATTTAACACTGAGATTTCTGAGATTAGACTGTTAATCTGAAGACAGGGACCCAAGATGCTGAGCAACCATGGAAGCTATGCTATCTGAAGCAACAATATGGACCTCAGTCTTATCTGCATAAAGCTTTAAGAAGTTCTTAGCCATCCGTCCTTAAAGCAACATTATGTAGTATTTTTATCTTAAAATAACAGCTTCAAAATCATTTTGATGGTACACTGGCTTGTAATAGGGAGAATGGCATCTTTGTTATTGCCGGAGCGCCTGGTATTGTCCTATGTAGCAGTGGAATACCAGGCAGGAAACCTTTCGCAACAACGGTATAATGCTTAACTTATTAGTTGGCTTACTGTGTCTTGTGTTGTTGCGCTTGCTTGATGTTTGCCTCTGTTAGCAGACTCGAGTGAAATCAGACAGAGGTTTGATGTTAGAAAACTTACTAGATAACACACTCTAGGGGTGACCCTAAATAGAGGTGCCTGATTCTACTCCCAATCTCACAGTCGAATCTTCGCAGAGCCGTAATGAAACAAGGATCATACCATTTTGGCTTTATGGGGGTGCTCAACATCTGATTTTACATAGAGCTACCGGTTTTCTCCGAATAAGTTAATATACAGCATATTATGATATAAATATCAACATATAATGCTGTAAATAAACATGTGAAAGAAAGAAGCTTTCAATAAATTTTTTTAGAGTGCGTGAAACATTTTAACCCTAACCATTAGGTAGGGGGTGTCAGTGCGCATGTGTGACCCATTGTGTGAAGAGGGAGAGAGAAAGAGCAACGGCAGCGCTGGTGGTGTGCAGAGTTGTGCGAACTTTCAGGGACATTTGAATCATTTTTCTTTCTTGAAGACCACAGCAATAGTGGTAATTTTGTCAGCCATTTTAAAATTTATTCTTTGTCAAATGTCCTTGTTAGTTTTTGTCATATTTAATATACCATTTTTTTAGTCTGATTTTAGATTTTAAAAAAGCAAAAGTATTTAAGTCTAGTTTTAGTCAGTAACCATCATTTTAGTCTTTTCTAACTCATTAGTATAATTTTGATTAGCATTTTGGTCAATCTCCTCTAACCAAAATAGAGATATTTATATACATGTATATATTTTATATACATTTTTATTGCAAAGTAGACATTAACTTACCTCAATTCCCAGGTAGTTAGCCTTGATATGCCGCTTCAAGTTCCTAGTGTTTTTTTCCAAAAATCTTAATAACCACATCAGATACATAGTTTGTCTTATTATAATAATAATACTTTTTATTATCATATGTAGCCATTTTGCTACACTTACGCTTCACACAACAGCTGCGGCTGTGTTTGCGACATGACCTTTCTTTTCTCCGTGAGGGAAGAATTTAGAATGTTGAAAAAAAAACAAAGAATTTTGAAAGTTGCATGGCGCCCCCAGCTGCAGTAGTAGGCCTACATGGATCATGCGTCATATTCATCCAGCCAGAGGGAACGATCACGAACCATTCACAGCGTGTCGGCCAGAGGGAGTGGGGCGGACCAGGGACAGGAGATGGCGGAGTGACTGGCCCGCCGCGGACGGTCAGATGATAGTTCCCTCTGGCTGGATGAAGTCTGACGCTCCGAATGATCCAAGATGATAGAGAAATATAGAGATTCATGGCAATAAAGCAAGCTGTCAATATTTTAGAGACCCCCCCGAAATATCACAAATCATGCTTTTAGGGGAGCTGATGTCTAAGCGCCTCTTTCTCCCGAGCATGTTGTGTTCATCACCAGAGTTCACATCCTCCACAGTACAGTAACTTAAGTTAACGTAAGTAAGTTTTCCTCGCGCATCACGCGTCGCCCCAGTCGGCCAGCATTCAAAGCACAGAAAGAAAAAAACACAGCTGAATGAACACGCAGGAGAAAATATGGCTCCTCATTATACTGACAAAAAGAAAGAGATAGAAACGTTTCTATTTTATGAATTACATTTTAGTCACGTCATTTTTCGTCACCAGTATTGCATGTTAATTTAGTCACAGTCAGCTTTAAGGACAATGTCGCCGTCTTGTCTTCGTCTCGTTTTAGTCAGGGAAAAAAAGGCCGTTGAGGAATATATTTTGTTTAGTTTTGTCTGACGATAGTAACACTACACAGCAAGTCCTCCACCCCGGCTGAGGTCTTGGAGGTGCTGATTAAAGTACATTTTGGGGGGCAGAGTTTGATTAGCGGGCGTATTCCATGCCCCTTCGCCAATTCTCTGTCAGAAACAGGAAATCCAAGCCTTTACAGGTGGTTCAGTTTGAAGGACTTATTCGCAATGGAGCGAGTATTTATCAGCGCCATCCTGAAGGGCACAGGCCCACTGCTAACAACAGCAGAGGCCTGAGCAAAGGAGAACAGACAGTGAGGGTGTGATCCACTGTGCATAGCAGGACGTCTCACCAGAGAGAAGGCAGTATCTATAAAAGTCTGAATAGCAGAAAAATGAACCAGGTGGAGGTGTCAGTGCCACCGGAGGAGAGTAGTGGGGACTAGTACTGGAAACAATGGCCTGGGATGAAATCAGAGAAAGAGAGGGAGATTCCAGTGTGTGTGTGTGTGTGTGTGTGTGGAGTGTAAACAGTAAGTCATGTGGAGAGGGCTGCACCGCATGCTGTATGTTAGCAGGCTATGTATATGTACCACAGTACTTTAAAGTAGCTATAATTAAACCTCTTCTTAAAAAGCCCACTTGTCATCATGGGGTTTTAGCCAATAGACCTATATCTAACCTTCAGGATCAGGTCAGGATTTTGAGTGCATCATAGTAAAGAGACAGCACTGATGAACATGTTTGTAGTTGTTTGTTAGATCTTAGTGCTACAAACTGGAACATTTACATGACATTTTGTACATCCTCCATGCACACCAAAGTCAGTCACAGAGTTTCACAAGGTTCTGTTCTTGGACCATTATTTCCAGCGCTAGCCCCCACTAATGTCCTCCACTGGCTCAGGTGAGCCCCAAACCACTCTTAGTTTATGTTGGGACCAGACAATATGAGAACAAAGAGGGAGGGACCTACATGGAAAATAAAAAGACTGCATGGAAACAAAGAAAACTTACGTGTGACTTTTAAACCAAACAAAGGGTTTCTATTGGCCAAATATAGCGGGGGTGTGGTCATGATGTCACTGCAGACATAAAACGAGCGAGTACCAAGAGCTCCTAGCCACTCAAAGCTGTGTGAGCAGCTATAATGAAAAGTCAGCAGTGACTTTGTTTTTCCTGAATAAGCTTCCTTGTGGTGAATTTTCTGTTGAAGAAAATATATATGGACCGCCGGCAGCGTGGCTCCCAGTGGAAACATTATTGAAATTTTGGGGGGGTCCAATCAGCAAAGCCCTATTGTTTATATTCTCATTATTCTTTTTCTTCTTCTTTTTTTTCTTCTTCTTTTTCTCTACAAAAAATGTTCCATGCAGCTAAAACTGTCAATCAAAATTCAGCACATGGGTAAACTCCCCCGGACTGTTACTCCATATAGGTCTGTCCAATTAACACAAAACTTACCCATGCCCTATCCAGGCTCTATGCAACATCTGCGGCAATTGGCCACTATGTGGTGCTAAAAATGAAGTGATGTCATATCTCCACATTGGTCAGTTTGATCAACACAAGACTTGGGCCAGTACTTTCACATGCCCTCCCAAGGCACTATGCACAATTTTGTGCCAATTGGCCATTAGGTGGTGCTTTGGCAAAACCAACTTTTTCGAACTGCTCCTAGGCAGACAATCAGATATGCACAAAACTTTGCAAGCACAATCTATGGACTCTCATGGTCAAAAGTTATTTAGTAATATTAGTTTCCCATGCCACACCGAGGCTGTTACGGAGGGGTATGTATTGTTGTGGTGTTTTGTCACTTCTCGTTGCTAGGTTTTGGTTGAGTGGTGATTACGGACAGAATCCACCTGTGCTCACTCAGCTACAGGATAAAGGAGGCAGTTCCTCCATGGGTCGCTATCACTCCTTCGTGGTGCCGGCCGGTGGCAGACTGTGCTCGGGGGGGAGCACGTTTGTTTTCTGTTAGGTTTGGCCTGGAGTATGTCTCCTGTGATCTTTCTTTCATTTTGTTCTAATAATAAAACGCGTGGTTAATTTTTCATTAGGTGTCTCCCATCTTTGCTTACGGTACTCACATCAATGGTTACTCCCTAATCCCCTACTGGAACGTAACATATTTGGGGGCTCGTCCGGGATCGACCGGAAGAAGGTGGGTTAGTTCAATTGTGTTCCTCGTTATCCAGTGTGTACTCTTTTATTGTTTTGCCTTTTTTGTTTTCGAGGTAACCCTGAGGGGGGGAGCAGCTAGAAAAGTGTAGGAAAGTTCATTTGTTTGCTCTCGCTGCACATTAAAAGGGAGCTGAAGGCTGTGGTTGTGGACAGTTTAGTCAGCAGAGGTTTACTCAGGTGGGGCTTCTGCTGATGGTGCTTTGGGTCTGGAAAGTGAAATTGGCACAGCGGCTCGAGACATACGGGATGCGGCCGAGCCGTCTGGTTCCACTTTTTCTGTTACTCCTGGTGTAGTGAAGCCAGGAGAGAAAGTGTTTACGATGCCAAAGTTTGATCCGTTCTCTGGGGAGTCTCTCTCTCCTAGTGCTGGAGTGGATGCACGGTTAAAGGTGAGGTTGGCCCGACTTCAGAGAGGGAGAAGGAGTGTGAGCTTCAGAGAGAGCTGGAGTTGAAGAGGATAGATGCTGACACGGCTATTAGGATGCGCCAGCTGGAGCTGGATAAGGGTCAGGTCAGCGTTGGCTCCTCTCCTGATGGGATGAATGAACACTCGAGTACCTTGTTTGATGTGAGTAAACACATTTCTTTGGTTCCCGTGTTCCGTGAGGTTGAGTCTTATTTTGGAGCATTTGAGCGTATCGCTATCGCTTTGCGTTGGCCACCTGATGTGTACAAGTGCAAGTTGTCTGGTAGGGCACAGGAGGCCTGCTCCTCCCTCTCTGTGGAGGATAGTTTGGTCTATGAGAAGGTTAAAGGGGCTATACTACGGGTGTATGGACTGGTGCCGGAAGCTTACCGGCAACGTTTTCGAAATCTAAAAAAACCTCGGGCCAGACGTTTGCAGATCTGGCAAGGGAGAAGAGGATCTTGTTTGACTGATGTTGTGCTGTCTGTAAAGTGAAGGATTTTGTGTCTGTGCGTGAGCTTATACTTCTGGAGGAATTTAAAAACTGTATACCGGAACGCACTGTTGTTTATTTAAATGAGCAGAAGGCTACCACTCTACAGCAGGCTGTCTCGTTGGCCGACGAGTTTGCTTTAACTCATAGAACGGTGTTCACTAAGAGGGACGCGCCTTCCTCCTTCATTCATCTGAAACAAGGCGATGCCCCTGTTGCCCGTGCTCCTGTACCCCTGAAGGTGGTAAAATTGAGAAGCTATGTTTCTACTTCCACCGACCGGGGCATGTGGTTGTTGATTGTCAGGTGTTAAAACGAAAAAGAGGGACAGTGTCAGGGCAGCCAAAAGGTGTGGGGTTAATTAAAACTGTGGCCCCCGCTGGTCAGTCCTCTGCTCTGGAAGAGCCTGATGAGTGTTTTAAGCAATTTATATTCCAGGCGTCTGTGTCTCTTACAGGTAAGCTGGAAGATCAGTGTCCTATCACTGTGTTACGGGACACAGGGGGGCTCTCAGTCCTTTATTCTTTCCAGTGCTTTGCCTTTGAGTAAAGAGTCTGACTGTGACAGCAGCACTATAGTCAGGGGTATTGGCATGAGCTCATGTTTTCCTGTTAAGGGAGTAGAATTTATAATGGGTAATGACATTGCAGGCGGCAAAGTGTACCCTACTCTTGAGGTGGTGGATAGCCCAAGTGTTTTCAGCTAGTTGTTTGACCGTTGCACAGGCACGTAGGCAGGCTGAAAATGTTGATTTGTCTGACTCACTGTTTGCATCTGTGTTGTCTGAAGATAGGTTGCCTCCTGCTGGTGAAGTGGTGAATCGCGACCACAAAAGTGCAATGGAGTCAGCTACTGCCCATAATGTGCCCTTTCCGCTTACTCGCGAGGCACTCATCAGTGCTCAGAGAGGTGACACAACACTGGAGAAATGTTTCACTGCTGCCGCTGATGAGAGTAGTGGTCAGCATAAATCTTATCTACTTGACAACGGTGTGCTGATGCGGAAGTGGGTCTCACAGCCGTATGCATGTGAGTACTGGGCTACAGTTTACTAGATTATTGTTCCCACCGGCTGCCGACAGCAGGTTTTAGAGTTTGTACATGAACATGTATGGTCTGGTCATCTGGGTGTTTCTAAAACCTATGAACGTATTTTGAAGCACTTCTTTTGGCCAGGGATGAAGGCGGATGAAGTACGCTTCTGTAACACATGCCACACCTGCCAGATGGTGGGGAAGCCAAATCAGGTAGTTTCCCCAGCCCCTCTGCGTCCTATTCCAGCTGTTGGGGAGCCCTTTGAACGTGTCATTGTGGACTGTGTGGGCCCACTGCCGCAGACAAAGGCAGGTAATCAGTTCATGGTGACAGTAATGTGTGCTTCCACACGATTTCCTGAGGCTATCCCCTTGAGGAGAATCACCGCACCTGCTGTCATTAGAGCAATAACTAAGTTCTTTACCATCTTTGGGCTGCCAAAAGTTGTGCGGACCGATCAAGGAACTAACTTTCTCTCTAATGTATTTACACAGACTATGCAGGCGTTGGGAGTGTCTCATGTGGTGTCCAGCGCCTACCACCCAGAGTCACAAGGTGCGCTGGAGCGATAGCATTAAACGCTCAAATCCATGTTACGCAAGTATTGCTATGACACTGAAAAGGACTGGGATGAAGGGGTGCCTTTTGTTCTTTTCGCCTGTCGTGAGGCCAAGCAAGAGTCCCTCGGGTTTAGCCCCGCTGAACTTGTGTTTGGGCATGATATCCGTGGCCCTATGAAGGTGCTGAAGGAGTGGTTTATGTCTGACTCTGGTACTGTGACGAACGTGTTGGATTTTGTTTATCTGTGCAAGGAGCGGCTGCACCATGCTTCCTCCTTCCACCGTGCTACTCTTTCCTCTTCTCAGAGTAAGATGAAGAGGTGGTTTGATAAGAGGGCGGTGGAACGACAGTTTCAGCCTGGGCACAAAGTTTTGGTCCTGCTCCCCCTGCCTGGCTCTGCTCTCTCCGCTCGCTTTTCAGGGCCATATGTGGTAGAACGTAAGGTGTCCGATACAGACTATATCATCCATACTCCGGAGCGGAAATGGAAGACCCGGTTATGTCACATTAACATGTTGAAGCCCTATCAGTTCAGGGTTGCTGAACCAGCCAGGCAGGGGATGACCCCAAAGACTGCCGCGACCGATAGGGGTCCCATTGTTTTGGTATGTTCCCAGACCTCAGATGGTGAAGATGACGGTGATGATTTAGCAGTGCTTAGTGAGGGTCAGCAGAGTGGTAGGTTACCAAACTCAGAGTTCCTGTCTAACATTGAGTTACAATTGTCTTATCTGCCTGTACAGCAGCGTGAGGACATGATACACCTGCTCGGTTCCTTCTCTACCCTGTTCAGTGATGTGTCATCATGCACCAATGTGTTGCAGCATGACATTGATATCAGCTCTGTGGCACCCATTAAGCAACACGCTTACCACTGTCCCATCAGTAAAAGAGAGATCATGAAGAGAGAGGTAGAATACTTACTGGCAAATGGTTTGGCTAAGCCTAGTCGTAGCCCTTGGAGTTCTCCGTGTTTATTGGCTTCCAAGTCTGATGGCACTCCCCTTTTCTGCACAGACTTTCGGAAGGTTAATGCTGTGACACTACCGGAATTCATTTCCCTTGCCCCGCAAGGAGGACTGTATTGACAGTATTGGTCCTGCCACATATATCACCAAACTTGACTTGCTCAAAGGGTACTGGCAAGTGCCTTTAACTCCCAGAACATCAGACATATCTGCTTTTGTAACACCGGATCATTTTCTCCAGTACACGGTAATGGCCTTTGGTATGAGGAATGCACCTGCCACCTTTCAGCACCGAGTGCTGGGAGATGTGCCGCAATGTAATGTATATCTGGATGATGTGGTGGTATATTCCGACACGTGGGCAGACCATCTAACTAGCCTTCCTGTAGTGCTAGGCCGGCTTGCTGAGGCGTCATTGACCCTTAACCTCTCCAAGTGTGAGTTTGGTAAGGCCACTGTCACCTATTTGGGAAAACAAGTTGGTCGTGGACCGGTGCGTCCTGTGAACGCAAAAGTAGAGGCTGTGTTGTCTTTCCCAGATCCTACTACCCGACGTGAGCTTCGCCGTTTCCTGAGTATAGTAGCGTACTGTATACTGATGCCTTATCCCGTGGGTAGGACTTGCCTATTTCATCATGAACATTTTCTGATAAAGCTGTATGCAATGGACTGTAAGCGGGGGAGGGTTGGCTGTTTACATATTATAAACACTAATCAGAAGGTTGGTGGTTTGAACACATTCCAAATTGCTCCTGAAGGCCATGCCATCATTGTATGAATGTGTGTAAATGATTAGTTCCTTTCTGATGTACAGTTGACACCTAGCATCAGTGTATGAATGGGGTAAATGTGATATGAATTATAAAAACCCTGGTAAGAAGGAAAGACGGGAGCTATACAAGTACAGTCCATTTACATTGCATTGTGCTACTGCATGTTCTCTTTCTTCTGATCTTTCTTTTAACACAACTGGTCGAGGCAGATGGCCACCTGAGTCTAACTTCTGCTTGGGGTTTCTGCCTGTTAAAAGGAAGTTTTCATCATCTCTGTCACCAAGTGCTTGGGCATGTTGGGAATTGTTGGGTCATTGTTTATTATATTAAAAGAGGACGATCTATATGAAAGGTGCAATGAGATAACTTCTGTTAGGAATTGGCTCTATACAAAATAAACTAAAGAACTGAATGCATTTTGATCACAATTCTAATAAGAAAAACATATAAGGGATCTGTGTCCTCATGGTTTATGTTATGTGTTTATTCAAAAACCAATATCATTATCACATTATCACTCCCAAATATAGTTATCAGTATTTGCCTCAAATATCCAGTATCAGTTGAGCTATAACCCTATGCTTGAACTGTAGGAGGAAACCAGGCATAACCCCGCAGAAAACATACAACTCCAAACAGAAAGCTGGTTCGATTCAAATGATGGTATCAAATGATCTGCAAACAATTATCAATCTAACTCTTTTGCATATGCCATCTGTATGTGCGTGGGTGTGAGTGAGAGGTGATTATGGTTGTATTCGTAATCCTTTGTTAGGTTACAGCAGTTTTAGTAAATGTCAAGAGTTTGTGAAATATTTGGTTTTAAGTTCACTGAGTCATAGAGGGAATACTCCTCCATGTCCATTCCATACAAGATGTGTCAGTAGATTGAGGCAAAACCTTAGTCAGAGTGCAGTGAGTAAGTTTAGCATCAACCCTTACCACACACACACCTCCCCCGTGCACTGAGCCTCTTGGTTCCTGATTGAAGCGTTCTGGTTTCCTCCTCTGGTGCTCCACTTCCTCCCCAGATGGTTATATTTTCTGGAAGCTTACTCATCTCAGCCAGGCTCAGGCTTTTAATGCGTTCCATGGGAATGTGTGACATTATCACTTCAAAGCATGACAGCTCGCTGTGAAGTACCAACATGTGAGAACATGTACGCGAGATCATTCTACAGAACTACAATCCACATTAAAGATTATACACAATGCTTCTAGAGATTTAAGAACTGCCAAATTTGTCTACAAAGTATTGAATAAATATGTGAGTGCTATAAACAATTCAATTAAAGAAAAGTGATTTGAGCTTTTTCATTAATAAATTGTGTTAAATAAAATTTCGGATCCTGTTATTGATGTACTCATTTGTTATCAAACTTTAAGTGATTAATGTTTTCAATATGACAAATAAAAATATTGTTTCTTTTGAAATCATGTTCATCAATGCAGTAGCTGCAAGGTATGATTCATTGCAATGACATTAAGCATGATAAGCATGAATAATTAAAAATTTTTGTAGGCAGTTTATTAAGATATTGTTAAATAGACAAAAATAAATGTACATGTTTTGTATTTTCATCGTCATTGCGACATGAACATTATTCATCGTGTTGGACAGTCTTACGATGTGTTCATTGCACAGTAAACATGTTATTCACTTATGTGCTTTTTTCATGTTTTTAATAACAACAGTAACAACAACAATAATAATAATCAATAATATTCAGGGCAAATAGCAAACATCTTTTTTGATGGGGGGGGTGGTAAGGGACCTAGATAATGGTTAGGGGGGTGCAAGAACCACTGCTCTAGTATTTATTATCACGCTGCAGTCTCTCCTTTTCTCTATGCATCAGTCTGAGCTCCTATACACACATCTTTATGAAAAACGAACACTTGAAAATGTACCAAGTTATTGTTTAATTGTAAATCCTGAATTGACTAATTTACTATCCGTAGAACACTGGGAATTGACTTGCAAAACTGTTTTTCTTCATAATGACATCTGTACTTTCAAGCAAAAAGGATCTTACTCTCAAAAAAGGTCTCTCTCTGTAGGGATTCTATCTGAGCCTGTCAGTAGCAAAAACCAGCACTTTAGTGCCTGCAAGGATTATGTTGCAGCCCTGTTTCACTACTGCAGACTGCTGTGCCCTGCTCAATGCCTTACCAAAACCAAGTGCTGCCAGTGCCTAAACATAACCATTAAAAAGCTGAATAATGCTGTAGTTACCTACAAGTGGATAGTGTATTGCAAGATCGGCTACTTTGGTGTTGATGTCAGTGAACAGGCTGTTAGATTAGTGTTGATAAATTTGGATAGTTTGATAATTTTCAAGGGAAACGGAAATTGGTGATTTTGCATTTTATAGCAGGCCTTATGGAATCTCGATATTTTGTGTTTCACTCATTATCCAAAAAAATCCAACACAAAATTCTATTTTAGGACAAAAACAGCTCTCTTTCCATTTTCAAAATATTACAAACATTGCTGATAAAAAAAGTTCTGTCTTATATTTTGCGATTTTCGTTTCAGAATAGGAAGTACAGTACATGGATTAACAATGGAGTACAACTTAACTGAACATTTTGAAACACAGAAAGTTCTCAACATATGAATGATTTTGTCTGCAGCCACCAGACAACAATTATTTTAAATCTACATTTATTCTATTATTTATTTAGTTGACGCTTTTATCCAAAGCGACTTAAAATTGCTATTTTATGTCAGAGGTCGCACGCCTCTGGAGCAACGAGGGGTTAAGTGTCTTGCTCAGAGACAATGGTAGATGGGTCACAGTGGGGGATTGAACCCGGGTCTCTCACACCAAAGGAATGTGTCTTTTCCATTTTCATCACCACCGCCTGCTCTAAACTCTCTGAACTGAATGTCACCATAGTTGCATTACGATATGACTGTCTCCAGTGATAACTTTGTATGTAAATAAACTGCTACTGAAAGGTTTATATTTTCTTGTGAAAAATGGTCATGTCTTTGTGTAACACATGTGACTTCAGAGGTTTTAGCAAAGGGCACCATGGCAGATAGGACTTGAAATACAACAAGAAATTCAACAGAAGAAATTCAACACTTGTAACGAAGCTGTTATCTCAAAAGCACAGGCAAGGTAAGGTAATGCTTTCTGAAAGTTTTCTGATCAATAATTGGCTGACAGTGGCTCAACGTCTAATCATGGAAGATTAAAAAGTATACTTCAATTTAAAAGAATACCCTTCTAAATAAAAAAATATATAAACTGGCAATTAGACTAAGCACGGAGCTGCACTGTACCTTGGTAGTCAGCATATTACAAATTAGTTATTGATAGAAAAACACATTGTATGTGGCTTATTTCCCTACAGAATATATTTATTTTCATGATGGAGTCATCTAGACATTTTTTTCATGAATTCTTAAAGCCAAAAATACTGCTGTTTGAGAGCCACCATCATCACTGCTGGTCATAGCAAAAAGTTACAAAATACTGAGCATGTTCCCCCAACACGTCTCTGCACCATGACTGAGGGGTCAGACAAGGGTGGGCAGTAGATGGATTGAGGAAGGAGGGAGCTTGGATTGTCTTTTATCTGCAACACTCCTGGCAAAAGAAGTGCACTTTTAATCCAATTGATTTAGATACAATCACTTCAGGAAGCTACTAAAGCCATGCTTGTCAGGCTGGCTATAAAATGCCCTGCTGTGCAAATCACTTCTAATGTCCTCTGTGGCTGTATCATGGAAGAGCATGAGAGAGATTGCAGGCACACATGCAAAATATGCATACAGTCACATGTGCTCTGGATTAGTCGCCACCAAATTAATATAAATTATACAGTATATATACATTTTTAAATCATCTTCACAGCCTGTAATAGACCTGAAAAAAGTGAGTGTACAGCAAAATTTGACATACAGCTAGCAGGCATACTACCAAATGAGCATTTCAGTGGTAGAGCTGTTATTACTTTCCTTAAAGGTAACTGATTGTCTATGAAAGCTGTTTTCATGGGATCACTCTGGAAAACAGACCCAACCTTCAGTAAAGGCAGGGGGATTTCTAAAGCAGAGGCAGAGATCTCATTTAAAGAGCAACTTATGTTCCACAGCTTAGCCTTAGCAAACGACATCTCATGAAGTGAATCGATGCTTTGCAGCAGTACTAATTTAACAAAACAGCCTGCAGACTCACATGAATGGCTCTATAGCGCCTTTCTAGTCTTTTCGACCATTTAAAGTGCTTTTACACTACATCCACCATTTATACACTGAGCCTAAGTGCTCAAACATTAACACGCATTCATATAGGCGGCAACTCAGGGTTCAGGATCTTTGACACGCAGCCTGGAGGAGCCAGGGACTGAACCGCTGACCTTCTGATTAACAGGGAACCTGTTCTACCTCCTGAGCCACAGGGACCCCTATACCTTTAGGGTCAAAGACTATTAACTCAAAAAGACATGAACATTTAAAGAACATAACGTTGCTGTGCAATCTTTAATTCTTCTACAACAGCCTTTAATTTCCCACGTATGTCTTGCTCAGCATGTGGAAAAGAAATATGCTGTGGGATGGCGATCAGGTAGTCAGATGTGCATACTAATACAATGAGTACGGGGTAAAAAGGCTGAGAGATGGAGTACGACACATGAACGTCAGATGGCTTAAGACAGGGTGCGTCCTTGAAGAAAGCATTGGGGGTGCACAGCAGTTAATCAAGCATATGAAACACACAAGACATGCTGCCACAAAGACACAGCAGGCCACATATGTCCCTGGAGATAGATGATACCAGATGTGAGATCCCTTTGCTATTTCCTCAAAGAGACTGTTCATTTAATGTGTTGTGTAAAACATTATTTATACAGGTAGCAGGAACATAAGGGACTGGACCCAAACACAGATGCCAGAGGCAGAGCTTGAAGCAGTTCAATGACTGATTACAAAAACAAAAGGTTGGCGAAGCAGGTAGAGGTCAAAACCAGAGAAGGCAGTCCAAACAGGCAAACTAATCCAAAGTAAAGTATTTAATATTTGAGTACATTTGAGTATGAAATGCCATATTCACATAGCAACATAACATGTAGAAGGATGTGTGGGGAAACTACTATAGTAGTGCAAGCCTAAACATGTTCACTTGACGCGACATGACGGTGATGTCCAAACTGTGTTTTCTGCGGGCTTTGGATTGGAGATTAGACTTCAATGAAAGCTAGCAATGAGAAATGGAATTTGCTGTGACTAGCGTCATTGTTGCATTACCGGTGTTAAGTGATTGGAGCGTTTTCCTTGGAATGTGACATCACATGAAAACTATGAATACCTGAGTCAGGTACAGAACAGAACACCTGGAGCTGGTCAGAGATCAGAGTTTTTACACTTCCACAGGGAGGAAGCATGCAGACAATTGAGTTTGAAAACAAGAATTTGGTGGAAGAACAGCATTCCTGTACACCAGAATACCCCGCTGCCTCCGAAATTAGCAGGAGTGATACATTGTTCAGCGTCTGTCAAAGTAGTGGAGGAGACAAGAGAAGCTGTTAAACACTTCTCCCTCCGTCTCCTAAAGCAGACCATGCTTGTGGTGTCCACCAACACCTGCCCACAATGTAACAGCCCACCCTAATGTAATAAAAGTAAATGCTATAAAGGCAATAATACAAGTCAATAATGAAATCAAATCCTGGAACAGTCACACTATATTGTTTTTGCCAGTAATCCAATAATGTGTCCAGGTAAAGCAACACTGGACTCGACTGGATACTCCACTGTGTCTGTAACTTTTCTAATAAAAATGATGTGTCAGTATTCAATAATGTTTTAAATAATGAACTTACAAAAACAACAGCGACACAGTGGATCCATTATCTGGTTTCAGACCTCATTAAATCAGGAGGAACAGGCAGGGTAACTGGGCTGGGGATTATGCTGTAACAACTGCACTTCTCTCCCTGCTTATCAAAAATAATTCAGGCCACCTATCAGGGCAGCTGACACACCCTCTATGACTCTTTACATGTAATGCAAGTATGAAAGATGCTATGTTAAAAGTCGGGGATGTGTCATACATACCTACATGTAATAATGAGTTTTTATACGTACGTAAAATGTAAGAGGCAGAGGTCAGTGTTGTGTTTCTTGTAGAGATGAAATGAGCTGCAGTTTTGGATTGAATATTGAAACAGCATGTAACTACCAGTGTCTATCAGTAAAAACTACTGAATGGCAATTTACTGATTACTAATTCAACAGTTAAAGACATTTCTTAACATTTCAGATTCTTCGTCTTTTTCTGTAAGTACAGCAGCAATGCGCAGTGATAATTTGCTGCAAATACTGTACTGTTGATGTAGAGAGTCTGTTCGGAGCTTTGGGGCAAAGAGGCAATTAATGACTGAGGCACCAAGAAAGAACTCAAGCTTGAGAAAGAGAAAGAATTAAGAAAGGGGTTCACACAGAAAGATCAAATACTCTGCTTGGTGACTATTTCAGAGCTTAACCAGAGAGGAAATATATGAACAGGATGTGAAGTGCATGGGGATTTTCCCTCTGCTCTGCACATGGCAATCAGAGAGAGCTCCTGAGAATCACACCCATAATTATCTCTCTAACAGTTTAATGAATTATAAAATTAAGGAACAAAACTCATGTTCTTGGTTCGTTCTCCTTTTAGGACAAAGTTAGACAAATCCAAAACATACACTTACTTATAGTGAGGCACTCCACTTTCTTTGCTGTTTTGGAGGCATTATTTTTGCAGAGTACTTTAAAATCATCCTATACAATTTCACTACTTAGTACTTCCAACAATGGCAGTAATGTGACATTTTTGCATGAAGTCATGTTTTAGCATAATGCATTGTGAGATAAAGCTTACAGTAAAAGCAAGTGCAGCATGGTGTGGCTGCTATACACAGATAACCAAAAACAACTGCATTTTCTGCTTCATAAGCCCGCGCTCTCTTCTCCCTGCAACTCTCCTCTCTTAACCTCTCAAGCTTCACCTCCCACTCGCTGATTTAAGTAAAGATGACATGCCACACAGTTACAGGTCAAAATCTGTGATTGAAATGTTGCAGCTTGGACAGTGGAGAGGACAGAACTGCAAGGTGTCCTTCCTGTAACCAGGTGAAATAGACAAACCTTTCACTTAGGATCACCGTCATCATCATTGTCATCACAGTAAAACTTTTATCCACCCATGCTGAGATGTTAATATCTACATCAAACGTCACTGTATATTGTCAACAATTAGTAACTTAACTTCTTTAAGATAATAGTGAGCCGTGCAATGGAAAATGGTATGTACTAGTTTTCCGACCACTCATCACTTTACACTACATGTCACATTCACACACTGATCGCATAGGCTGCCGTGCAAGGTGCAAACTGCTTACCAGAAACAGAAACTAGTCACTCAAACACACTGACACACCAACTGAGCGGTTCACTATCTTGAGGACAGTGGTGCGGGGATCAAACCGCCAAGCTTCTGATTATTGGGTGACCCGATCTTCCTCCTGAGCCACAGCCGACCCAAGAACTACAAGTATTTTTATAAAAAAATACTTTTTGATATCACCATAGTTTCAGTTCTGAAATTTACTGTGACAGGTATGAGTAAACTGTGGATTTAACGGATGATGTGGGCGGTTGGTTCACACTATAGATGAAATGTAGCTTTATTTAGTTTTTATAAAACACATTTTCCATAAGCAATATAGCGGCACTACAGGATTATCATCGCTGTGAGAGGTGTTTACCATTAAAAGGTCAAGACAGTTTCCCTCAGTATGCCATGAGCACAGTTCCTCCGACTGTCATCTCAAAATCCTCCATAAAGTAAAAAAGTAAAAAGAGATTTTCCTGACCTGTCCTGTGACTGCTCCTCATACATCCTCTCCTTTCCCTCTTTGAAAAGCCGGATGGCCCGTTTGGATTTCTTCATAAGGCTATCGATGTATATTTTAAAGTACTCATTCTCACTGAGCTGTGTGAGTCTCTGGTTCTCTTCATATTTGCCCAGTACAAGCCGCAGGTGCTGGTAGGCATCAGGTAAGATATCAAGGATGTACGGTGGACTGTTTTTCAGCTGAAGTCTGGGATTTTGGCAGAGGCGGACCTATGGAAAAATAAATCTATTAATGAATGCTTGCTTGATGCATCAACATTTAGTTGTATTTACAACGTGACAAACAGTGAGCTAGTGTTCTGTCGATTTATGCTACCTATCGAGATGTGCTACTTAGCGGTTCTGCGCATGCTCACGACCAATAAGTGTGGTCTGTTTCCACGGCCATAAATCTATGCAATCTTGCTGTTGGGTATGCCGTCGAGACAGTGGCTGATCATCAGCAATATCATAAAAAAAAAATCAGAATATGCTACCCCTGATATCTTAAATAAAGATGGTATAATATAGTATTTCAACATGCTCCCCATCTCCGTACAGTACACATGGAGTGAGTAGTGGTGCAATATAAAATGATTCTGTAGTGGGAGCATTATTTGATGGGGGATATTAGTCTATCAGGATTCGCTACCCCTGAAAATATGTTATAATATAATCAAAAAACAGAAGAGAGTTATACCGTTATGGGATTGGAAATGGGAACACATAAGGTAGCATTTTTCGTTAGGACAGAGCGACTCGATAGACTCTGCTGTCGATTTGTGCTACGGTAGCACTTTTTGACAAGGCAGCATATATTGTCAGAACACCGGCATTTGACACAATAACCAAGTAGGATCTGTTGTGATGGAATCAAATATGCATTTGCTGATTATTAATGTGCCATCTTGAAAATGAAGCTCTAACTGTGCTCAAAGGCATACTCTAAGATTTCAGTAAGTTCAATAATGTAGAGTATTATGCAACACATCTCCTCCTGAGTATTATAAGTGTTCAGCCAACTTACTAGCAATGTTGCCGATATCTTAATTGAATATCTGGTTGAATTGGGTTTAACGATTCAATCTTCCGCTGTTCTTGGGCATATCATTTATGAGTTGTCATAGTATGACAGATATGTACCAGACAAGATGTGTAACAAAGGGATCAAACAAATACTTGAATTCATTTAACTCACGATTAGAAAATATGGTCAGGGAACACATGTGTACCCAATTAGCATTAGCTCCACCTCTCCATGTGCATCTACAACAATGACTGTTCCTGCTCCCATCTGGCAGACAGTCCTGATGGGTTTCTAAATCCAAACTCACAACTTTATCCATGAGTTTCCAGGTTTTCTCCACAGTCCGCCGGTCAGCAGCCGCTTGTTTTGGTGGCCCCACTGCATCCTGGATGGCATCAATGATGCCTAAAATCCGACCCTTACTTCGGTTCGGTCCACGTCCGCCAGGGTTTCGACCACTGAGAGCAGTTGCCATTTCCTATACACTGAGGGGAAAAAAGAAATGATCACAGTCAGTAGGCCAAATTTCTGTCACCTACTGAACCCATATGGGAAATAATACGTGTTTTAGTTTTAGACAATGCCCTGTTGAATAATACAAATTTCTGTTTGAGAAAAAAACTCAGAATACTTTTTATTTACAAGAGCTTATTTGCTAATGAATAGGCTACCTAGGTGTGTCCTCATCAGAATGTAATTCTCCTTCACATACAGAGTAGCCTTTACAAAATCACAACTTATTCAAATTTTTTTAACTGAGTGGGTTTTGTTGTTGTGTGCATGGCTGGTCAGCTTAACTCCTGCTTTAATTCATGCTATTGTCTTTACCCAGGAGTGTGATTATCCACTGATACTTATGTCATTTTCACACATTTTTCATAACCAAACTGTGAAACTTACCAGATTACACGACACAAACTGCTAATTCTACTCAGCCTTTTTCGTTTTCTGGTTTGATTGATCTTAAGGATTAGTTTCAAGTTATCACTGCTTATGCTGTGATCTATTCTTAAGTGCTGCTAGTACTGCTTGAAAGGTGACCTGATGTTTCTGGAGTGTATCCATCATTAAAGTGGCATCCTATAACCATACACTATAACCTATATTGTTGCCTGTGGGCTGATTTTATGAGCGACTCAGCCAACACAAATCCTAACTTACCAAACCACCGGGAATGTCTGCTGGGATCCCTGCTGAACTCGGTACACATCCAGCGCACAAAAATGAAGGAGTGTCCCAGTGTCCAGAAGAAAAGCGTGGTAGGAAAAGTATCCGGTGTGTGTAATCCTCTTATTTCACCACACACCCTCCATGTTTTATAGACGTCTAATAAAAGCTGTTCCAGTTTCTGTCGAAGGAGTTGGGTAAACGCGAAGCTGGGAGGTCTGTACAGTATGTTTTGTACGGCGACAACCATGTAAAGTTAGCGACTATTAAAAAAAGTCACATCCAGTAGCACATTTCAAAATAAAGCCTCCACGAACAAAATGGTTTACATTACAATGTACAATATAAATTTATTGAACATGTATTGAACAACTAAGTATTTTAAGCGAACTGAGTTGTTCTAATAGCCCTGAGTAGTCATTTGTCCGTTACACCAAATAGTGGTACATTTTCTTCCTTTACTTTGAAGGAAGGCTGGGGATTTCCTGTGCTGTCTGCGTTCTGGCTGACCTGATGCAGCTGTTTCAGCGGTAGGAGGGTCAATGGGAATATGAAGCAATATTTTCCAGGAAGCGACCGACGCAATGAAAGGAGCGATCAGAACGCTCTGTGAAGATGTCATTGCTCAGAAAGAACAGCGAGCTCTCCAGGTTAAACCCTGTTTGATGATCCCAGGGGATAAAGTTGACCTGACTAGACTTGTTCCTATAAACATTTGTGCCAGAATTCCACTTACAAAGGCAATGTATGATTCTCTTCACCTTCCAAAACTTCGACAGTTCATGCTTTTATTTTGGATGTGAAATGGTCTAACTTCCGGTGTTATTACGTTATACTGGAGTCCTGACGCAGCCACAGAGGAGAGGGGCAGGAGAAGGGCCACTCCCAGAGAAATCCACACAGCTCTGTTCGGTCTGAACAAACAAGCAGCGATGTCCCGGAAATGACACAGGAAGCAGTGCGGGATTTAACGGTTTTAACCGGCTGTGAAGAAAACAATTACTACTACAGTTATTTAGTAGTAATTACAATACAAGTATCATAATAAACAAGTACAAGTAATACAGTTTAGAAAGCTTGCCCTGTGTAAGCTATATAATATCAAAAACATAAAACATGCAATCCGGACTTTACTAATCTTTTACTTAAATTTATTTTTGCATTTACATGATTTACATGGACACGCCTGTTCCAGAACAACACAAAGATTTCTGATGTAATTTGAAGTATTTAACATTAGGGCTGCCTTTTAGTACCAAAAGCAATTGTTGTAGTTTTCTTCTTTTCAACTGGAGAAAACTCTGGCACATCTAATCATTGATTTGTTCAGTGATTTTATTAGTCCATAATCATCTGGATATATTGTTGTGTAGCCTAAATCTGCGTGTCATCCACATAATTATGGTAGGATATTGTGTTGTTTTCCAGAATGTGAGCTAGTGGTAGCATATAGATGTTGAATAGGACTGGACCAAGACTGTAATGACCAATTAACACAAAATTGTCTTGCAAACCAGTAAAGGGTTGTACCAGATAGTCCCACCCAGTTTTCCAGTAATATCCTGTGGTCTGCTGTGTTAAACGCAGCACTGAGGTCCAGCTGTACTAACACAGACGTTGTCTGTATTTAAATAGATGTCGTTTAAGACTGTGAGTCTAAGGGTGCTTTCACACCTGGATCGATTGGAGACGTTGTGCCGAAACAAGGGGGCGTTTCCCTTCTTCCACTGGTGAAGAAAGTTTTCCGATATTAAAAGTAGCAAAAGTAGCAACACTGCATTATGACAACATTCCATTCCAAGTAAGAGTTCTGCATTGAAAGTTTAATTTACATGAAAGTAAAATTACTATTATCACAATGTACTTAAAGTATTAAAAGTTACTGTGTCTCTTTGAGTGATATACTATTAGATTTAACCAAAACAAAGAAATGTTATCACATCACCCCTGTTAGCTTCATTACACTGTACACTGTACACGGCTCCCAGTATGTTTTAGAATAGATTTAAAAATGTTATTGATTACTTTTAAAGCTCTTGATGGTCTCTCTCTGCTATATCTCTGATCTTTTAGTCCTATATGCACAGGCACGTACCTTGAGATCCTCAGGCTGAGGTCTGTTGTCTGTTCCAAAGGCCCGACTTAAGTTAAGGGGGTAGAGCGTTTGCAGTTAGAGCCCCAGGGTCTGGAACAGCCTGCCCGAAGAAATCTGCTCAGCTGAGTCAGTGAACTTCTGTAAGTCCCTTTCATAAAACATACTTTTGTAGGAGAGCTTTTCCTGATTTTAGTTGACTTTATATTTCTTTTCTTTTTTATTTTATTTTAATTCCTTAAAAATGTTTTCTTGTTTTATCTGTGTTATCTTAAAATTCGATGGTTTAATGACTTGTCTGTTTTGTTTTCTGCCTTTGTGAAAGCACTTTGTAACATGGATTTTGAAAAATAAGTGAAAAATTTATTGTTTATTTGTCAGACACAATGCAGAAGAAACACATTGTAACAGGTTACAATAACTTGGGACAAATGTGATGCATATAGGGTTTCTAGCCCAAGCTAATTTGCGACCCCTGTCCCTGGTTAGTCTACACACATCACCATTACCAAAAAACTTCTCTGCCTGCACAAGCGCATGATCAGTGATCAATGATCACAGGTTTGGTTTGGGTACAGCTGGTGTTTCACCTTTTCATTAAATATTTTCAGAATAGTATGTGTTTTTATTTCGGTTGGTAGGGCATTCCAAAAATATATCCCTTTAAAGGTTAAATAAATATGTGAGTTTTAGTGACATCTAGTGGTGAGGGTTGCGAATTGCACACCCCCTCTACTACCCAAGGAAGTAGTTTCACTATGGTGCCTGAGACAGGACAAAGATGTCATCTATGAGATAGCAGAGAGTTAACAGTCAAGAAATGATGATTATTTAGATAAATATATTAAGAAATTATATTTACTTAATTATGCTGTAAAACTATATGTTTTATTGAATATTATTGTTACTTTATTTCATTAATAAATAACAGCCAAATCCAGAAATGAAGTGCTACATGATGTCTCGTACTCCTGTAATACAGTATTTTACATATTGGGAGTGTTGGCTCATCTGGACTAACATGCCAAAGTAAATGAACAACTCAAAAACTATCACATCTAGTGCATCAAGTATGACCACTGACAGATAACAGGACAATGTAAGCCTCACTGTTTCTGCACCACAGTCCATTATAAACCACATAATGCATGAAGTTTACAAATGCATTGTCAAGTGAGAATCAAAGCTCCTCTCACTTTGCTCCTTTCACTTCAGCTTGTGGTAAAATGGTGCAACATTTTTAATGGGCATTTAGCATGTGAAAGTACAAATTACACCTTTGTGTGCACAGTGGGAAGCAATATCCAACAAGTTTTTTTAATGCAAATTCAGAAAGTATTTATTATTGGTCACTTGATAGGCACACGGTCCGGTTATATATCACCATTAGCAGTAAAAAGAAATACATGTTTTCCACCAGGGCAGTAAAATGTGAAGTTTAACTGCTGATCTGAGTTTCCCTGCTGGTACCGTTTTATTTCCAAGAATATTCATCAGCTGTTTGACTTACGAAGGTAACGGTACATTTCTGTCCATGTAACAAAGCCATAACAAAGCGCTTGAGAATAACTACATGAAATTACAATCCAACTACATATTTTTCTGAGTTTCAATGCTGGAAGCTGCCTTTTATTGCCAATTAGTGATCAGCTGATTGTCTCAACATAACCGACAAAGCCAAGACAGAGCGCTGGAGAGAGTAACTACATAAAATTAATGCTACTACATATTTCACACCAATGACAGGGGAAACACCTCACAGCTCTCTGTGATTATGGCCAGCTTCAAGCTAAAGCTCTCAAACAACAGTTTTCATTTGCGTCGCTAAAGTCTGACAAACTTAAGTTAATTACCTGTCCAGCAGAAAACAGACAACTTCAGCACCGCTTTGAAAACATCTGTCCCACATTATAGCCTTCCATCTGGGAAAATCCACATCCATGATTTCTGCCGTCAGCTGTCTGTATTTGTCCCGACTCCGTCTGCCTTAAATATTGTGATTATTATTATATTTATTATTATTATTAGTGCAATGCCCGTTCACAGTGCCAGTGTGACATATCCCTTTGCTTTTTGTTCAAAATGTGTGTCTCACGTTGGTTTCACCTACAACAGTGGCACTAAATACATTAGTGCTGGGCAATGATTAAAATTTTAAATCAAGATTAATTGCATAGTTATGACAAAATTGAATAATGAATTCTAAAGTAGTGAATTGCGTATGTTTAATTTAAATGTACTGACATATACAATGTGGTTTGCAAACACATCAAACAAATAAGGTGATTCCGTTTCCACAGTAGCAATAAAATATTTCTTGTAAATCTCAACTTAAACATTAATGTAACCAAATCAAATATAAAACCAAAGTTATTTCCCACTGCCAGGGCAGTGTGCGATGCTGAATTTATCTGTGGGCCCCTATGTGGTCCCTGAAAAGAACCACTTTGGGGAAAAAAGTTGGAAGGTTGGGATTCAAGATTCTTGATCGTGTTGTCTGTGTGAGTCTTCTGGGTAAGTTTGAACCCATTTGGAGGTGAACTCAGAGATTTTTACATTAAAGGTCCTGAAAGGTGGAAGCTGGGTGCTTTATTCTTTTACATACTGAGCTGATGGGTTCCAGTGACCTGTTGCACTTTGGAGTCATATTAAGTCACTTTCTGTTGTGTTAGATATTAATACCACTTAGTAAGTTCCTTATAAATGCCAGTTAAAGGTTCAGTGTGTAATATATCTGAGGATCTATTGACAGAAATGCAATATAATATCCATAACTATGTTTTCAGTGGTGTATAGACCTTTGAACCATTATCTTTTTATTAACTTAGAATGAGCCATTTTTATCTACATAACCACAGGCACCCCCTTCAATGAATGTTGCTGTATTTTGTCGTGATGTTTCTACCATAGCCGACAACGAACAAACCAAGTATATCCAGCTAAAGCCCGCAGACCTGACAAATATGGTTTGTCCCAGAAGACACCGCTCACAAAACGTGATGACGTTAATCTCGGCTCATGTACAGTAAAGATCCTAATGCAAAGCGTTTTATTCTTTAGAGGCTAACAACAGAACTTTAAATACACTTATGAGAAATCAACTGTGTAGATTTCAGTTTTACGAAAATTGACGGCGAATCGAAAATGTGTTCAAACGTTTTCGGAGTTGAGAAGCTCCGCAAGTGCCAACCATGGTGCCGACGGGTGTCAATATTATATAGCTGCCGTAACATTACCGGAGGGTGCACAGCAACACAATGGAGGTTAACTCTATCTGCTAGCACATTGGCTGTAAGGCAGACCACTTCAGCAACAGCTGAACAATACTGTTAATGTACAGCTGTTATTCTATCATTAAATTCTCAGTAATGTTGTAAAGTTTTAACCTAAATCAAGATACATCAGGCTCGTGATGTAACGTTACAGAATATTCTTGGTTCGTGAAACTTAAAATCACTCTGGAACAAATAAAATATACAACAACAGTGGTATGAATTGAAACATTGCTCTATTATTATCATTAGATTATTATAAATAAATATTTGCAGGAATTATAGTATTAATAAACTATATTAATACTATATAATTATAGTATAGTAAATATTAACGCATAATGTACACTGATTACTACGTTGACACTTGATACTTCTTTTTTTATGGCTCTTTTTTTAGATTTAAAAGCCGAGTGGCCGAGATAAATGTGCGCGGCGTCTTCTGGGACAAACTATGGAATTTCAACTTTCAACGTCACGTTTGTCTGCAGGCTGCAGCTGGACCCTTCTCGAACAAACAGTGCTGCAGAGCGCGCACACGTTATAGCATGAGAGCCGACAGCCTGTGGATCTTTATACCATGAAGCCAGACGGAGTAAGGACAGATACAGCCGACGGCAGAAATCATGGATGCTTCCTCCGCACCCCCCTAAGGAAACGCTTCACCGGGGGATGGGAAAACACAGTCCTGTCCCCGAAGCCCTCGTGACAGGACGATATGGCGGCAGCATAGGTTTTAACCGTACTGAACGCCAGCCCCCTGTCCATGAGCAACAGGAGGGACGAAAGCGCAGCTGGGAGCGGACAGGCGACCGGGTCCAACCCCTGGTCCAGACACCAGCGTTGGAAAGCCGACCACTTAGGGGAGCAAGAAGACTGAGTGGAGGCGGCTCTCAACCCTTGGATGGTGCGAACCACCTCACGGGAGAGACCTAAGCCCTCCAGGCATCTCAGTAGCCAGACCCAGAGAGGCAGGCCGAGGAGCGGGTAACTCCTGATCGCACCCTGAGAGAGCGTCCCCCCTCCAGGGGAGTTTCCACGGCTATACCGCCAACAACTGAAGGGAGGCAGGGAAAAGAGGAAGCACTCGTGCGCTCTGGAACCACCAGAATCACCGCCAAGGCTGAAAACCGTAGGCGGTCCAGAAGCGCGGGATCAGCCGAACCAGCGGAAAAGCATACAGCAGCCGGGGAGGCCTATTCTGCCTGTGGCATCGGAGCCAGACTGCATGAAAGACATCCGGCCAGCTGCAGCCTGTCCGTGTTATGCCACTCTGGTGAGGGGAGGGATGAAGGGTCTCATCGCTGCGCCGCTCGACCGGCAAGGGGAGGGCAGGGGAGGCGTACATGTGGGCGCAGGCCAGCCACCTGACCACGTCAGGGAGGGGGACAGGTGGTTGCTTTGAGCTATGCCGTAGGCTACGCACGTAGCCATGCATTTATACTCGTGCATAGGTGTGTAAGCCATTCTGCAATTACACCCCCAAACTCTAGACGGCAGTAGCGATACAGCGTCCACTGTGCTGACTTTTGCCGGCCAAGCAGGCTAACTTCCAGTCCAGCCCTCTGCTAACGTAAATGGGAGTAAAATTCTATACGTGCTGCTGGTGTAGCCTTTTCAAATGTTGTCGACCGAATGGATCACTGTCATTTCGCTCGGGTTGCGATGGTCAAATATATCGATTCACTATGTTACAGACGCAGTTTTGGCCGCTAGTAAACGTTACTTTAAAGCGCTGGGAACTTCCGGTCAGCTCGGCGGCATTGCAAGGCTTCCCAGCCGACCAATCACAGTGCTTATGGTCCGCGTCGACTCGACATGTAGTTACATTTTTGAGGAGGTGCACATCGAGGGGCGTGTCAAGATGGCCGAGTGAGTAGACGCTTTCTACCGAGCTCTGCAAACTAAAGTTTTGGAAACGGTAAAACTCAATTTATTATCTCGCCAAGCACTAAATTTTGTTTTCATAAATACTACAGCACTCGTAAGACGAACTATTGAGCCAACGCGAAAGGAAAAGAGGCCAAGAGAGCACCGGACGGAAGCTAAATCCAGATGCTAGCAATGTTACTCTCAGGGCTGGCAACGCTCTAATTGACAATTGTCACAATTATACTTCTATGCCTCTCACCACTGCGGAAGACTTCATGGATGAATTTCCACCGCTGCCTATCACTCCCAGTAAGTTGCCAGCACCAAAGAAAATGATGTACACCGTCGGGTCTGAGCAAACCAACACCAACGACATCATAGCTAGCCTCTCAGCTCTGATAAACACGCGGTCAGACAACATTGAAAGCATGGTCAGTGCCAATGCACTCAAAATTGAAGGACTTAAAAAGACAATTGACTTTGTATGTGCAGAGATTAAGGATGTAAAGAACAGTGTGTACACTTGAGAAAAAAAAGGCAAAAGAAGAAAAACGAGTAGACACATGTCAGCAAAGGGTCTCGGAGTTAGAAAGATACTCCAGGAGATGGAACCTAAGACTTTACGGAGTTGAAGAATCATAAAAGGAAATGGGGCATTCATCAGGGATGCCCGATTTCCCCCTATCTGTTCTTACTCTGTACACAAATTCTCACAACTCATGTTGGTAACAGTGCTATTCAAGGAATTTCTATTGCCGGCAGGGATATCATCATCAGTCAGTTTGCTGACGATACCACAATCTTTTAAAAAAATGCAAGCCAGATACCTGTCGCCATTCAAGTAATTAAGCAGTTTTCAGAGGCCTCTGGTCTGTGCCTAAATATTAATAAATGTGAACTGTTGCCTTTAAAAGATTGTAACATACAAACTATTTGCAACATTCCAATCAAGGAAGAAGTTACATATTTAGGTATTATTATCTCTAAAGATCAGAAAGTGAGATGTCCATTAAATTTCTCTCCAGTCATTAAAAAAACTCAGAACAAACTGAACTAGTGGTTGCAAAGGGACTTATCTCTAAAAGGCAGCGTGTTACTTACTAAGGCTGAAGAGATATCCCGGCTTACATACGCAGCTCTCTCTTTACACCTGGACAGAAAAAACTTGTGAAGATATTGATAGAATGCTTTTTAACTGAAAACTCATACCCATTATATATGAAAAAAGTGTTGTTATGAACAATTATGAATCTGGTGGGCTCAACTTTTTGGACTTCAATACTCTAAATAATACTTTTAAGATTAACTGGGCTAAGCATTTTCTTAAAAACCCTGTCTCGATTTGGAATTTTATTCCCCACTATATATTCTCTCGCTTTGGTGGTCGGGGCTTTATTCTAAACTGTAACTACAATGTGGACAAACTCCATGTAAAACTGTCCACTTTTCACAAGCAGGTCCTTTTAGCATAATTTCTCACCTCACAGGTATCTAGTTTGGAATAATAGAGATACATTATATAAGAACAAATCACTCTTTTGAGAATCGGGTACTCGATCAGATTCTGCTGGTGGACCAGCTATTTAATAGAGAGGGGCAACTTTTCTCCTATAGAGAATTTTTATCAACATATAACATTCCAGTTACGCCAAGAGAATATGCAATTGTATTTGACGCCATCACATCAGGCACCATCATGCTTTTTAGACATACTGTCAGATTTCCACCTACTTCTGCCTCCCTCCTCGATGTGGCTGAATCACCAGTAGGTAAAATCTGTTTTTCCCAACTTCCTTGAAATAATAAGAACATCCGTGCTTTATTCCAGAAAGAAATTATTTCTATTCCAAATGTTACATTTTACTGGAACCGATTTGTAAATGACATTGACTGGAAAAAGGTTTGGATAATTCCTCACAGATACTTGATAGTAAACAAGGTGAAAGAAGCGTCATTCAGAATAATTCACAGATATTACCCTGCTAATCATTACATGGTTAAATTTAAGAGACATTAATACAAACTGTTCTTTTTGCGAAGACCACCCAGAAACTGTTTTGCACCTCTTTTGGTATTGCTCACACACCAGAATATTTTGGCAAAAACTCAGCAGATTTATCATTGACCATATGTATAAAGACTTTGCCTTATTGTGGAAGAATGTTGTGTTTTGCTTTTATAGAAATCAAAGTAAAGAAAAGTTGTACTTCATTATAAATTTATTAATTCCGTTGGCTAAATTCCACATTCATAAATGTAAATTCAGCGCTAAAAACCTAATTTTGTACTTTTTCTCCATGAAGTTGTGCTTTATATTAATTTGATTTCTGGCTCCAACAACAAAAAGGCAGTTAAATCTCTAACATAGTCATAATTTTGTCTGTGTTTTATATATATATATATATATATATATGTATACTGTTCTGAATATCTTTAAAAGTCACATCTGGATTGTAACCCCCTTTTTGCAATAAAGCTGACTTATATTAAAAAAAAAAAGAGAGAGGAGGTGCACGTCAGGCGAGTCAGGTCTGTGAGGCCATATTTTATATGTTCTGGCTGATGTTGTGCAACAGTATGCTTAAATCTTTTCATTTCAAGCCAAAACTTAAAAAAATTAAAGTTAAAAAGCAAAAAAACTACCATGGCATGTGGCATCCATAATTTCTTATTGTCCCTCAAAGTATTGACCACATACTCCACCCCTGTTATTGAAAGAGGGAAACCTTCCTCTTTGCAAATGCTGACCGCCTAGGGTTCACCTGATCATCAGTCAGGGCCACAGTGCTGACTTTGTATGTGCAGGCATACTTGCCGAGGCCCAGCAGGTCTTATTGCTGGCAGCTTTTCTGCACAGGTAACTTCAGCTTTTTCAAGGTGGAAAACCACATTAAATATGAATTTAGTATTAAAAATATAGTGCTAACAGTAACAACTCTGCACACACAATAATTACTTAGGTTAAACTACCAACTGTATTGCACCAAACAATGCGTACATTAAACGTGACTCTTGCTGTTTACATGAAGAAATGCACAATATTATATATTGCATAATAAACTACTGTTGCTAACATATTTCTCTTGGTCCAGGTTTATTTATTGATTGATTGAATCAGTGGCAGATGCCTTGGTATCTCACGGTAAATCAGTGGTGACCTAACGTACACAAACAGCGGCAGATGCCGTGGCATCGTAACGTTAGATTGCAACCAGAAATCCCACACAAACAACGGCAGGTGCCTGGGTGAATCTGTGGCATGTCAGGGTCACCAGAAATACCACATTAACGGCAAAAGGTGTTGTGGCACCTCGGGGAAAACCTGTGGCATTTTTAGATTGCCACTGGAAATACCACATAAAACAGCGGCAGGTGCCAATTGCCACCGGAAATACACATAAACCGTGAAAGGTGCCGCGGCATCTCAAGCTGCCACCGGAAATGTCAGAATAAATAGTGGCAGGTGCCGCGGCATCTCAAGCTGACACCGGAAATGCCACTGGTAGCTGCCGATGCCACTATTTGAGCTAGCCCCTGCTGACCTTATTTGTAAGTTCAACTCCTATGGAAGTAAATCTATCTAATCAGATTTTGAAATTTAAAAGCCACTGAATTTCTAGCACTGAATTTTTTTCTCTGTACTGGTTTTATTAGATCTTAGTGTTGCATTTGATACCATTGACCATCAAATCCTCTTTTACAAAGACTGGATCATTTCATTGGCATTAAAGGAACCGCTCTAAGCTGGTTTGAGTCCTATTTATTAGTCATGGAGTTCCACAAGGATCTGTCCTCGTACCAATCCTCTTCACTTTATATATGCTTCCTTTCCTATCAGGAAATATTCCATAAACTTTCATTGCTATGCAGATGATACTCAGTTATATCTATCGATCAAGCCAGATGAAACTAATCAGTTAGCTAAACTTCAAAAGTGCCTACAGGATGTTAAAACCTGGATGACCTGTAATTTTCTAATGTCTAACTCAGATAAAACTGAAGTTATTGTTCTGGGGCCCAAGCACCTCCGTGACGCATTATCTAAAGATATAGTTTCCCTTGATGGCATCGCCTTGGCCTCCAGCAACACTGTGAGGAATCTTGGGAGTTATCTTTGATCAGGACATGTCGTTTAACTCTCACGTTAAGCAAATTTCAAGGACCACCTTTTTTCAACTACGTAATATTGCGAAAATTAGGAACATCCTGTCTAAAAATGATGCAGAAAAACTAGTCCATGCATTTGTTACTTCTAGGCTGGATTTCTGCAATTCCTTATTATCAGGCTGCTCGAAAAAGTCCATAAAGACTTTTCAGCTGATCCAGAATGCTGCAGCACGTGTTCTGACAGGAACCAGGAAAAGAGATCATATTTCTCCTGTTTTAGCTTCTCTACATTGGCTTCCAGTAAAATCCAGAATAGAATTTCATTCTTCTCACCTACAAAGCTCTTAATGGTCAGGCACCATCTTATCACCTTACTACCCCACCAGAGCACTGCGCTCCCAGAATGCAGGGTTACTTGTGGTTCCTAGAGTCCCCAAAAGTAGAATGGGAGCTAGAGCGTTCAGCTATCAAGCGCCTCTCCTGTGGAACCAGGTTCCAGTTTGGGTTCAGGAGGCAGACGCCATCTCCACATTTAAGAGTAAGCTTAAGGCTTTCCTCTTTGATAAGCTTATAGTTAGGGCTGGCTCAGGTGAGTCCAGAACCATCTCTTAGTTATGCTGCTATAGGCCTAGACTGCCGGGGGATTTCCTATTGATGCACTGAGCTCCTCTCTCCTCTTCTTTCTCTCCCTCTCTACGCAACCTCATCCCATTAATGCATGTTACTAACACAACTTCTTCCCTTTCCGGTAGTCTTGTGCTTTCTCGTCCCTCTCCTCTCTCCTCCTATCACTTCCTGCAGGTATTTCTGGCACTGGAGCTGTGGAGTCTGGATCTGTGGTTGTGAGTCACCTGCTGCCCCCGTGTTCCTGCTCGACACCCTCTGCTACAACAACTATTGTTACTAGTCCTATTGTTATGATTGTTATTATAATCATTAACATTACGATTATTATCATTAACACTATTATAAATATCTGTACCATTTTTCATTCAGTCTATAGCAACATCACCTTTACTGTCTGTACCTCTGTGTGTGGATATTGTGTAGGCTGCCTCCCTCCCCTCTCTCTCTCCTTCCATCCCTCTCTCTTTCTCTCTGTTCCTCTCTGTCCCTCCCTCCCTCTCTCTCTCTCTCTCTCTCCTTCACCCCCAACCGGTCGAGGCAGATGGCCGCCCACCCTGAGCCATGGTTCTGCTCGAGGTTTCTGCCTCTTAAAAGGAAGTTTTTCCTTGCCTCTGTCGCCTAGTGCTTGCTCTTGGTGGGAATTGTTGGGCTTCTGTAAATAACATCATAGAGTATGGTCTAGACCTGCTCTTTTATGAAAAGCGCTGTGAGATAACTGTTGTTGTGATTTGGCGCTATATAAATAAAATAAAATTGAATTTATTTCTTATTGTTTTTGCTTTCTCTTTCATTAGCAATTGTCTTACTCTTTGTTCTATATACACAGTGCAAGTGTAACACAAAACATATTATGTGGGTAGTGCAGGAAAGGAGATGATGTGTGAAAGTACTGTCAGTGAGGAAGCAGCAATGCCTGGACCATCCAGAACTTGTGCAACAGTCACAGATGGTAGGTCCTGCTCAGGGTGTAGGAAAGTTAAGGAAGGTAAACAGTGTTCTAGTGCAGTTAAAATTGGCATGTAACAAAGCATGGCCTACTCTTGATGTTGACCATGAATTGTAGTGTACCTTAAAAAGCTTCCTTGGTAGGTAGCATAGAAGTCATTTAATATTACAACAATTTTAAGTATAATACTTGTCAATCTTAGAACAGTCTCCAAAGCTCAGTCGCATGGAGTGCCAGAGTGGTTCTCCCATTAAGTGACGTTTACATAGAGTACAGTTTATAGTCAATGAATAAGTTACTTTGTTTATACCTAAGTAGGGCTTGATGGCTTTAAGTTGTGATTTGAATCTGCATTTACATTATTATTATTTTTTTCTATCTTGACAGTCAAGCATAAACAATAAAACAACCACAATTTACATTTTTTGTTATTGGGCTGGTTAACTAGTTGGTTAACTGGTTTAGGTTAACTTGAACATTTAGTCCCCTCAGCTTCTCACTTTCTTGTGGAAAGCGATATGTTCATTGGAGGACCATGCCTGTTGGGACTCAGCCCTGCTGTTGTTCATGTCCTGCTTGGTGGGAGTCCTGAAACTGCAACTGTACACTAGAGGACTGTTCAGACCTGGACATCAGGGAAACAATCAGGCTTGTATGGTTATTTGTTTTTTCTAATTAAGCTATTTCCTTCATGTTATATGTAATGCACACTGTGGCACCCTTTCATTGTATATCTGTTGTCCTTGAGAGATGTCTCATGATTAACTCAAGCTTGTCAAATGAACAGGGACTGAATGAGATTTTTAATACTGGAAATGTAGTAAAAATCCTGATTCTAGAGCAACTCAAATGCCAGATTGTTTGAATAGTCAGAGGGTGGTGCACTGTGTTACACTTTATAGTGTGCATGGCACTTTTTTTTTCTATCTCCTCATTTGCTTCCCTCTGTCTTGAAGCTTGAATGGGAAGCCAAACTGTCCGATAAGGATAAAATGAGTGTCCAGGACTTGGCCTATGCCTGGGACCTCCCTTCCCTAACTGAGATCAACAGGAGATGGCTTTTTGAGAAGCTATTGATCCATGCTGTAAGTGAAATTTTGGGAGCTATCTATTTCTAAAAGTTAAAGGAGAAAGTTATTAAAGCAATTACATGTAAACTGTTAGTGTCATAGTTGGACATTTACCCTAATGACTAGTAAATTCAAATTTGTTTATTTGACTTGTTGTAGCCATTTATTTAACAATTTCATCTACTCCATAGCAACACCAACTGAATTGACCAGTCTGGTCAAATTCTGGACTGGATGGGAGATTCTGCCAACAAGTCTCTCCGTAGAAGTAGTCGAGGGCAGATACCCCACAGCCTCCACCTTTTATGAAATCTTGCCTATCCCAGGGCATTACAAGAAATACACATCTTTTAAGAGTGACATCCTGGCCTGTAATGGCACTTGCCAGACTGGATTTGGTCTTGTGTGAAAGTAACATCTTGGCCTGTATTTGCACTTGCCAGACAAGATTTGGTATTGCACTAAAATATGTTGCTCTAACATTGCAACAAACTGTTCTGGTAAAAATGTTTAAACAGTTGTTGGCTGAATTGTTATACTTTTAAAACGGAACGGAACTGTCTCTTGTTAGGGAGTACACATAGATTCTTCAGAACATGCACTGGGAGATTCATGCCCTCTTTTCTTTACCACATTAACACTCCTGGTTAGTTAATTGATATTGAGGTGAGCGTGTTTTGACATATGTTTGACACATCTGAAGTTCAAGATGTTCCTTGTTAACAATCTGCACTCAAAGAAACCACTCAAGCAGGAGTTAAACCTGAACTTCACTGTAGTGGTTTTATTTTCTCAGTGTTACAATTGAAGAATGAAGGTCAACATCAGCTTTTACAAGAAAAGTGTTATACAAGTTACATTAAGTCTTTGGCTTTAGTTTGACACATTTAAACTTTTAAATGTTTCTTGTAAACAATGGCTGCACAAAACCATTCAAGCAGCCGTTAAATGTGAACTTGACTACTGATTTTCTAGCTGTTACAGCTGTAAGGAATAAAAGTGTTTGCAGTATAACAAAACATCGGTACAAATCAGCTTTCAAAAAATGTGTTGTACATCAAGTTACATTAAGTTTTTTGCTTTAGTTTGACACATTAAAAGTTTAACATCTTCGTCTTCATCTACGTCTTGTAAACAATGGCTGCACTAAGCAGGTGTGAACTGTGAACTTGACAATTGATTTTCTCACTGTTACAGCTGAAAGGAATGAAAGTCTGCAGTATTACGAAACATCTGTACAAATCAGTTTTCAAATAAAATGTGTTGTACATTAAGTTATTTCCTTTGGTTTACGTAACACAAATCAGAATAAAAGAAAACTCCTGGACAAATGTGGCAATTAGAAGAACTTGAAGGTGTAAAATTAGTGCAATGTCTTCTTAAGCCAAATATTTTAAGCTCCTTAAGGACAGTTATCGTTCAGATAGTCTTCACATGTCCTGTCTTGTTTGAAAACAACACTGTTGTCCTTGGTTGTTACAATTAGTCAACAGTAATTAAACAGCAAAGTCCTGTTTCCCTGTTGTCCTTACTCTTTGTTGAGTTTGAAAGTTAAAAGTCATTCTGATTCTAAGGTCAGATCTTTCACAGAGAAAGCAAATGCTCGCAAAATGCTGTACAGCAGCAATGTAAATATCAAAGCCAAAGGACTGGGATGCAGCTCTTGGTTGACTGTCTCTCTTAAAGCTGTCATCTGTCCATCTGTAAGTGGGCTTTCTATGTCTGGGACAATGATACTGGTCATTATGAGGAAGTCCGCTGCTTTCCCACTCAATATTGGGAGTGTCCATACCCTACAAAGAGAACATTTTTTAATTGTATGCAGTATTTTTGGTAGATAAACATTAGACACACTTTACAATACTATTTGCGATGGCATCTAATTTAGTTAGTTAAACACTTGAACCACACTTTTCATTAAAATCACATATTTGCATGTACCTCTCTGTTATCTGGTCCAGGAATTGGGTGATGAGTAAGACCCAGCACCCACAGCTGGTTAGGGTTCATGGTTTCGGTCCTTAACGGGTGATTGTTCCACCCACTGCTATTTGTGTTGTTTTTTTCTTTTATGGCCTAAAGCACAGAAGACGTGGCAGCATGCTCCTTCTATCAATCCCTCTATCCAGTAAAGTGATTGGGCTGTATTCAGCAGACAGCCAAGGATTGGCTAAGAGCAGAATGCCCTACCTCCAGGTTTTTTTTTCACTTGCTGTCTCGAATAGAGCAACAGTCTCTATTCATTCAACTTACACTGTAAATTGCCAGCTAAACTGAGGCTTTGTGAAGACCCTTTTCTCTCTCTCTCTCTCTCTCTCTCTCTCTCTCGCGGGTCCATATCAACGGTGATAAATTATCGGAAAGTCCTGAGAGGTGCGGAAAACACGGCACAACACTAGTGAAGCTGGGCCTCCTCTTGTCTCTTCAGCAAATGTTCCTCTTTTGCTACTACACATATACTCTTTACGCCTACACCCAGGGTTAAAGTTACAATTTTGGATTTATTCACACACTTTAAAAACATTGATTGAAAGTTTTTTTCTTTTTACATGTTTATTTACAGCATTAAACGTTGAAATGTGTATTGTAATAGGCTGTATATTAAGTTATTGGGAGAAAACTGGCAGTTCTATGTAAAATCAGGTGTTGAGCACCCCCATATCGCCAAAATGGTATAATCCTTGTTTCGCTGCAAAGCTTCGACTGTGAGATTGTCGAATCAGGCTCTGCCCATCAAAACATGGTACTGTTTCTCTGAAGTCTTCATCAAAACTCCAAGACCTGCGCTTCCAGAGATCTACTGTCATGAGACCAGCAAGGGGTTGCTTGGATGTTCTGTTGAAGGACCCCCCCCCCCAGTGCTTTGATCAACCACTTACTTGACATGACATGTAATTATTTAGAAATGGTCTAACAGTGCACGTGTTCATAGATGACACTTATTAATACTGCAATTCATGATAATTCAGGTAGTTACAAAGCATTTACTAATTATTAGCTAAGTACTTTGTGTGAGCCCATCTAAAGTGAGGACTATCTATGCCTCATTAAGCATTTACAAAGGAAATTTAAAGGCAATAGATATTCTCTAAACATTTGTTAATAAAGTATTTCATGATTAATTTGGGTACTAACAAAGCACTTACTAGTTGTTAGTAAGTACTTTGTGTGAGCTCATCTAAAGTGAGGACTATCTATGCCTTACAAAGCATTTACAAATGATACTGTAACACAAGAGAATCAGTTATCTTCTGAACAGAAAAAGGAAACGGACACAACACAAAGTGATACAGAACATATTCTTTATTACAAAATGCCTTACAGCCATTTGTTCATAAAAAACCCACATATTTCTTATCTACCAGTGTCCTGTAATTTGATGTGTCAGTCCTTGGTCTGATCTCATCATACAGGGCGCATCATCTCTGGGACTGGCTCGCCATCTGCATCCTGGCTCGCCATCTGCATCCAGCGAAGAGTTGACCTCGGAGCTAATGTTACAATCCAGGCTCTCAAAAACCAGTCTGCACATTGTGGTGTCTGAACAATAATGCTGCAATGATGTGTTGAGAAGAAATCCACTTGACACTGTTCTTGATCATAAAAGTTTATTACATCAAGGAGTTCAGCATCAATTACAAGCTCTGCAGCAGCTTGGAGAGTGACCCAGCCCAATGGCCACTCTGTCTTTCTGTACATCCAACATCGCTTATATAGGATATGTTTAGGTATATGTTAGATACCATAGAAGGGTTCAGTACTATTCTGAGGTAACAAAACAAGGGGTTAGAGGTCAAATTCTATAGAAGGGTTCAGTCCCTACATAACCACCAATCACTACTCTCCCCTTAGGTCACTGACCCTCTGTCCAGCTGCTACAGTGCTATTTTAAACTGTTATGAGTCAAATGCACATATATTATACACCACATATTCCCCCCTGCAAGACTTAATTGAGTCTCGAAAAACAAAAAGATAACAATTTCTCCAACACATGCTTCTTGCAATATTATTTTTAACAATATATCAACTTTATGGAGTGTGAGAACGAAAAACATGCCTTCATTCCCAATGCCCTTCAAGACAATCTAGACAGGAAAATTTTCTCACGGCCCCTCTGCCTTTCCACGCATGGTACTCCAGTTTAATTAATAAAAGACATCTTTATCAGTCTATGCAGAGATATGGTTTAGCCAATACATGTGAAAACCTCAGGGAATGAAATAAAATCAAAACAATGTCCAAATTCAGGCTAGTCAACCCATCGGACCCTCCAACGGACCTTTCCCTGCCTAGACCCTATATCCCTAAACATCAAGAAAAAGAAAAAACCTGAGGTCCCCATATATTAACTCCATAACTGAAAGTATAAGTCTTTACACAGTTAACACAAAAAGAATATGATTGTGTTTGAGTATCTGTATCCCCATCTGTACATCCCCATATACTCTGGAAGAAAAGAAAACACCAACCAGTATCTTGTTGCAAATAACACATGAAAATTAAAACCTCAATGTATGGAAATACAAAGTAATATTAAAATGGATATCTTTCCATCATTACTTCATCTGGTTCCACTTCATCACCTCCATCTAAATCAGCCATAGTTAACAAAGGCATCTGAGTGTTCTCCCCAGGCATTACCACTCCAACCCATCTCAATATCATAGCTTTCGCAAAAAGTCAATAACACCGTACAAAAGCAAAACATCAAACACAGCGCTACAAAGGCTGCTACCAAAATCTGAACCACCACTGCTCCCACTGGTCCTAACTGATTTTGTAACCAAGTATTTGCTGACCATCCAGCTCCCTCAGATTGACCAAACGCACCCCTTATACTCTTTAATGCCTCTATAACACTAGTGATATTATCAGAACTATCGGGGATCAAAGTATAACAACCGTCTCCCGTCAAGTTCATAGCCACACACAAACCACCTTGTGTGGCTAAAATATAGTCGAGAGCCATGTCATGTTTTAACAATGTCAGTCTGTGACTTCTTTGAGTATTTGACAGAAGATTAAACCCTCTGTAGTTTCATTAAGTATAAGTAATATTATCAATGTGATCTGCCAAAAATTCCCACTTCTCGCCTAGACTTATCCTCCAATGGTAGGATTCAAGATTATGAAATTGTGCCATGGTCCTTTTCACCCTATTTCCAGAACCCGGATCAGAATGAGCTATAGCAAGTGTTTCCTCTTTTTGGATTGTAAACACCTCATATGGAAGTTTTAGCGTCGCCATGTAATAACATCCTATCCATCCATAAGGTAAAAATATATATATGCCTTATCCCCACAAATCCACCCAATCTCTTGAAAATTCCCTGTCGTCACATTGCGAGGCAAAAGCTGATCTCTTACCATCAAAGTCCTTCCCCTCTTACTAGATGGCACAGCAAAAGTTACTTGCTTATCCAAAGACATCATATAATCATCACACTCTGAAATTCCTATAAGCCTCCCTGGCTCCTCATACATCTTATTTGAACAGAAACAGCTACTAGCCCTCACAGATCTTACCTCTATTGCTTCAGGACTTGCTGTTAACTTATTTTCCTTCTGATCTAACAAATTCACATAGGGTAATTCATTTATCCAAGAACAGTTAAGTCTAAGTCTAAACAACTGAGACGACCAAGACATCACTATAGCTGTTGACGATTGTTGCTGATACGACAGCCATGATAAAGCATAAGATTGACACATAACAGATAGAGGTTGGGCCACCGTCTCTAAAATTGAATCCCATGTGCCTGGTGCGGGGACCTTCAACAGACATGGACCATCCAGTTTCTTAACTGATCTTACAGAATGAGCTAACTGCTGGAACCATAAATTCCTAACTGCCCAGCCATCTGTAATTTTCAAAACAGAAGAATCAAACCCATATGCCTTCCATGTAGCTTCCCTCTTCCGTAATGAGCGATATTGATCAGTCATATCTTCTGGTGTTTTATCAAAAGTAAAGAACTCATTTTGTACAATATTCTGAACGGTTTCAGATGAATCTTCATCATTCTCTTCTACCATTTGCTCCCCAAACTCCCTCTGTATCGCAGGCTTCTGAGTTACGTCTACCAAATCCTTTACTTCCCGAAAAGTTGTAGTCTGTGTCTGTGTCATATTTACAATGGTTGTTATCGCCGTTGTACCATCCCTTTCTTCCAAGGTTTCTGCTAAAACAATTGTCTTAGTTGATGTATTAACTCTTTTAGTTATTTCCAAGGGCCAAATGACAAATGTCCTCTGTGTATTATTCACTCTTGGAGTGACTACTGTAGTATATTGCTCCTGAACTCCTTTGGTGACTGTTGACACTTCAACAGGCTCTAAATCTTTCATCATAAGCGTCACCTTACGGGTCACATAACCTTGTATCCAATGATCTTGAAACGGAACAAGTTTAAACTCCGGCTCTAAATAAGCACAACTATATTCCCCTAGGTCTTCCCAGGTAGCATTACGCTAAACAAGTGAACAATCGCCCACAATTTTCCACCGCCTCATATCATTAACCAGAGAATACTTTCTTTGACTAGGGGGTACACCCTCCGGTCCTGATAACAACACATCTTTACCGCAACTATTTATCCACTTGGGAGTCATATTACCACCCATATTCCATCTCTCACATTTACAAGGAAGATATGCCGAACCTCCAAACTTAACCTTAACCACAGTAGACAATGAAGTTGGCATTGGCGAAATCATCTGAGGTGCCACTGTAGTCAAATGTCTTACATTAATACTTTTAGAGACTGTTGACGATACAAGAGTAGAGTTGCTTCTTACTGCTCGTGCATTAGGCTGAAGTGTTGATGTTACTATTGTTGATTTTCCTATGTTTTCTACTTCTTGGATCTCTTTACTGTTATTCCCATCTATCACCACCAGGGTCACTACATGACCTCCAAGTCCCTGTGGCTTATAAACCATACATTTATAATCACCTTGATCCTCAATGTGATAAATGATACCACTTTGTGTGACAAAGTCTCTAACATAAATTCTGTTACCTGTGTGGTGACTGACAACACAACAGAAAAAACATGATCATCAACACAACATCAATAAATAGTATTTCCTTAACTCCTTAACAGAGGAATAATTTACTGGTAGCTGAGAAATGCTCTAATTAACAGCAAAATCCAGAAATATACAAACCAAACTGATTTTTAACAGCTGCATCTTTCCCAGAATGGCCAGAAAGTCACCACCTAGTAGGCTTACGCTTTGCTCACCAGCTACTGCAAACCTAGTCACACACTCTTGATCTCTCTCTCCAACAAGAGTTATGCGCGTCACTATGGTTCTATGAAGTCTGGATGACTTCAGAAGACATGTTATATCTGGATTTCTACCATCTGTGGTTATCAGGAAGAATGAAACAGAACACTGCTCTACACTGCTGAGAGTTGAGTTTTTTATTTATCTTGCTAAAAGGGCATCATGTACCAAGTATCAACTTACCCAGATTCAGACCCAGATTTAAAGACGACATATTTGAATTTCGGTTGCATGCATTTGGTTGATAAAACCCATCGATGTTGCACTTCTCTTGGGTCTCCAGTGTATATCTACAGCACAATGCGCTCACAATATGCCTTCAAAGTCGTTGCCTGACTTTACTAACATCCACCCATAGTTCCTAAGAATTCTCTGTTTGGTAATACACTCCTTGATTTTACTATACATCCAAACATTTTCTCACAGCTCACTGCTGTTGTTTTGCCACAGCAGGGCTAGAATGATCACTAGATGAATCTGAGTAATTCAAGTAATATGAATCCTTTTTAATTAGAGTATTAAAATGTAAACCTTAGTGCTTAATTTCATCCTGGAACTTTCAGAATCAACTTCTGCTAATAACTGTCTCACTGTCAGCCTTGCACCCAGTTACAGAGTGCCGAATTTGACGAAAAATGGGGAAAGAGCAAAACAAAAACCTGTGATTTGGGATTTTTCTGTGAAAGCAGCAACGCTGCTGGGCTAGCTGTGCATCAAACTTTAACAGTACCTAAAGCTTTACATTACAGTTGGTACTACAGTTGGTATTAACAGTGGTGTGCTAATAAACTTGAACCACAGTTTTAGTAGTACTTGCTTCTTACTAACAATCAGTATTGCAGCCTGGGCTTGAAACACCTCTGAGGTTCTAAACATGTTAAAACAGTGAGCTAGGAGTTTTGATGGCAAACTGAGCACTTTACAAATCAGGGAGTGTTTTTAAATGTATTAAATCAAGCTTAGTTTTTAATTGCCAGATGAAACTATCTATATAGCTACTCCACCAAGTGGGTGATCATGTCAAAAAGAATAATCCATTCATTCATTAACCTAAGAACTCAGTTCCAAAATGACAAAAGGAAGTTTTTCCTTGCCTCTGTCGCCTAGTGCTTGCTCTTGGTGGGAATTGTTGGGCTTCTGTAAATAACATGATAGAGTATGGTCTAGACCTGCTCTTTTATGAAAAGCGCTGTGAGATAACTGTATATATATATACTGCTATATAAATAGAATTGAATTGAATATATCAGAATTCAAAATAAATATCTCAAAACGATTATCAGACAGGCCATCTGTATGTACAGCAGAAATAGTGGCAGGCATCGTTGCATTCCAGTGGATTGAAGAGGTTAGACCTGATAGGGTGATATTATGCATGGACTCTTTAGCAGTTATAAAAAGTAGTGGGTCAGTGACATCTGTCAGAGAGGACCTACTGATATGAATGTTTCACAGCTTGCTAAGATTAGATCGGGGAGGTATAGATGTTCAGTTTTGTTGGGTGCCAGCACATGAGGGAGTAAAATGGGAATGAGAGCAGACAAACTAGCTTTACAAAAAGGAAATAACAGTTCAAATACCGCTAGGAAAAAGGCTATGGCAACCGGCAGCGCTTGCAGAAGCAGCAGCCAGTAGCTCCTTCAAACTTCGCTACACTTTTGTTTTTTATCTGTTTTTTCTGTCTATAGTGTTACATCTGACATAAATACAGTCATCGGAAGATGGAGACGAGTTTTTTGGATTACAGAGCAGCAGACCACGATCCACCTGGCCCAAACAACTGGACCAGGCGCCACGGCCGGTGTGGTGATCGCTCAGAGGAGAGGAAAGATGACCAGGAGAGGAGCCATGCTGCCCAGCTTGGACTTATTTCTGCTCCTAAAATGACTGTTGTGCCCACATCGTTACAGAGACCTGCCCCATCAACATCCCGGTTCAAGCACTCTGCAGGTGGTCCATGTTCCGAGCTATCAGCGCAAGACTCCAGCAAGATGAGAGAAGGTGGACACAAATGCAGTTTGGACTCTGTCAGACTGTTTATTGTTAAGATGAAACTTTCATATTATCATCTGGTTGTTGCTATTTACATTCACCCCAGATGAAAATTCAAAAAATGCACTGTTGAATGTTCGAGGTGTATATGTGTCTGTATATATGTATATAAATAACTCAATATTGTTTTATTTTATATGTTACCATATTTTAATATAGGCCTACACCTAATTATATGTTGTGTGTGTAGCATGAAGGAACTACAAATTTCATTCTGTTATGCAGCATAATAACAATTGATTTCAGACTTTAGAGATTTCAGACTTTAGAGCTTTGTACCCCACTGATTTCATTTTAGTAGGAGGTGATTGGAACATGACACTGGATGAATGGGAAGATAGAATGCCTCCTCGATTAGGAAAGGTACGATGTAATGGCATTGTTGAAGATTTTAGGTCTGTTAACAACTGTGTGGAGAAGTTTAAATCCGGGGGATAAAAGCTACTCATGATCCAGAATTGACTATTGGTTGGAAAGTTTCAAGTACCAAAATCTGCATAGCATCGTTATCTGATCATTGCTTAGAACCCTCTATGAGGAAAACCACAAATAAAGGATATTGGAAATTTAATGCAAGTCTATTACAAAATTTTGAATATTGCATCAAGATTAGAGGCTTAATAAGAGAAATCGAAAATGATGAATCAATACAAAGTAATGTTAATAAATGGGAATTTATTAAATTCAAGATCAGGGATTTTACTATGAATTTTTGAAAGGATCTAAACACAAAAAAAGAAAAAAAGAGAATATGAAAGCAATCTATTTAAAGGTTCAGTGTCTAAGTTTTAGTGACATCTAGTGGTGAGGGTTGCAAATTGCACATTTTTAATGGGCATTTAACATGTGAAAGTACAAATTACACATTTGTATGCACAGTGGGGAAGCAATATCCAAAAAACACCTTTTTTTAATGCAATTTTCGAAAGTATTCATTATTGGTCACTTGACAGGCACACGGTCTTGTTATATATAGCCATTAGCACTGAAAAAAAAAATTTTTTTTCCACCAGGGCAGTATCCAACAGGAGTTTCCCTGCTGTTACCGTTTTATTGCCAATAATATTCATCATCATTTCTGTCCATGTAACAAAGCCATAACAGAGGCTGGAAAATAACTACATTAAGTTACAATCCAACTACAGATTCTTTCTACCAGCGCAGAAAAAGTTTAGCTGTCTGATCTGAGCTTTGATGCTGGAAGCTGCCTTCTCAGCTGATTGTCTCACGAATGTAACAAAACCAAAACAGAGCTCTGCAGAGATAGATTAACATAAATCTAATCCAGCAACATATTTTTTCTACCAGGGCAGTAAAAGTTTAGCTGTCTGATCTGAGCTTCCAGCTGTAAGGTACCGTTTTATTGCCAATTAGTGATCAGCTGATTGTGTTGTGAATTATTTTAGAGCATTATAGCCTAAATTGTTATCATTAATTACTAGAGCAATGGTGGTCTACATTTTCATCAATTAAAGTGTTATTTTATAGTGTAAAGTTAGGATCACAGTGTTAAAACTCTATAGCTCTGAGTGTATGTGCTCCTTTCTGTATCTAAGTGCCCAGGCTCAGCAGTAGCACGTGTGTGTGTGTGTGTGTGTGTGTGTGTGTGTGTGTGTGTGTGTGTGTGTGTGTGTGTGTGTGTGTGTGTGTGTGTGTGTGAGCAAGCACATGTGCTTTGGGAGCAGAGGGAGGGAGTACAGTAAGATAGCAAGACAGCATCAAGTAAGAATGTCCTGTTTCTAGCACAGAGCACAACACCATTCCACAAAGTCAGGTTATGGATGAAATAGTATGATCAGTGGAGGGCATGCAAAGGACACAGAGGACACACGGTCAGAGACTTCCCCGCCAAATGCTGAAAATGCTGAGGCACGTGAAAATCTCAGACTTTCCCAGATTCAGGTGCAGTAGGAAAAATAGCCAAGAGAAGAAACAGAGCTATAAAAGGAGGTCCAGAAGGAGGTGAAAGTCAGTTGTTACATGGTTTTCATGTCGACTCGGGTCTCTGTTCTGGTAACAGAATGGGGCTCTATTTTGCACAGATCTCTGACACACTCCGGTGGAACTTTTGTATTCTAATTGGTGTCTGTTTTTGTTGATAATAAAAATGTTGGAAAAAGTTCAAGCTTTCTTATCTGGCCCAAGTCTTGAATTTTTTACACGACAATTGTCTCACGAACGTAACCGACAAAGCCAAAACAGAGCGCTGGAGAGAGAGTCACTACATGAAACTAATCCAACAACATATTTTGCACCACAAGCGCTGGAGAATAAACCAATACAACTAACCTTAAATGATTTTTCTATCAGGGCATTAAAAGTTTAGCTGGCTGATGCTTCCATGTTCTAAGCTTACGGCTAAGCTAAGTCAATTAACGTTACTGATCAGCTGATTGTCTGGCTAACTTAACCGGCAAAGCCAACCCACAGGCTGGAGAATAAGTAGGCCACATGAAATTAATGCAACTATTGACAGGGGAACACCTCACCTCTCTCGGTGATCATGGTCAAGCTACAGTAAAGCTAGCAAACAGTAGCTTACATTTGCATCGCTAAAGTCTGACAAAGTTAATTACCTGTCCAACAGAAAACAGACAACTTCAGCTCCGCTTTGAAAACATCTGTCCCACATTATAGCCTTCCATCTGGGAAAATTTCAATTCAATTCAATTCAGTTTTATTTAGTATATAGCGCCAAATCACAACAAAAGTTATCTCACAGCGCTTTTCATAAAAGAGCAGGTCTAGACCGTACTCTGTGATGTTATTTACAGAAGCCCAACAGTTCCCACCAAGAGCAGCACTAGGAGACAGAGGCAAGGAAAAACTTCCTTTTAAGAGGCAGAAACCTCGAGCAGAACCATGGCTCAGGGTGGGCGGCCATCTGCCTCGACTGGTTGGGGGTGAAGGGGAGAGAGAGAGAGAGGGCAAGAGAGGAACAGAGAGGGCAAGAGAGGAATGGAAGGAGAGAGGGGAGGGAGGCAGCCTACACAATATACACACACAGAGGTACAGACAATAAAGGTGATGTTGCTATAGTCTAAATGAAAAATGGTACAGATATTTATGGTAGTGTTAATGATAATAATCGTAACGTTAATGATTATAATAACAATCATAACAATAAGACTAGTAACAATAGTTGTTGTAGCAGAGGGTGTCGAGCAGGAACACGGGGGCAGCAGGTGACCCGCAGCCACAGATCCAGACTCCACAGCTCCAGAGCCAGAAAACCTGCAGGAAGTGATAGGAGGAGAGAGGAGAGGGACGAGAAAGCACATGACTACCGGAAAGGGGAGAAGTTGTGTTAGTAACATGCAATAATGGGATGAGGTTGCATACAGAGGGAGAGGAAGTAGAGGAGAGAGGAGCTCAGTGCATCATGGGAAATCCCCCGGCAGTCTAGGCCTATAGCAGCATAACTAAGGGATGGTTCAGGACTCACCTGAGCCAGCCCTAACTATAAACTTTATCAAAGAGGAAAGTCTTAAGCCTACTCTTAAATGTGGAGATGGTGTCTGCCTCCTGAACCCACTATATGAACACACTATAACAAATAGGATTGGTTGCAGTGATTTCCAACTTGGGTGCGAAAGACCAAGAACAAGGCTTTCAAATGATTTATAATTTAGTTTAGGTTTAGAGCTGATTAGTAGGCTAGAGTCAAAGATAGCTGCAACTCCACCTCCTCGGCCTGTGCCTCGAGGAATGTGAGTATTAATATCACTGGGAGGGGTGGATTCATTTAGGCTAACATATTCTCCATCACCCAGCCAGTCAGTAAGACAAAATAAATCAATATCATGATATCTGATATTAGTTCATTTACTAGTACACCTTTAGAAGAGAGAGATCTGATGTTTAAGAGTCCACATTAAACTCTCCTATTCGTTTGCACTATTGCTCTTGTGGTTTTAATTTTTATGTGATTTTTATGCACAGCTCCTCTTCTGTTTACCTTTGATTTAAATAATTTCGATGGTCGGGGGGCAGACACCGTCACTATAGGGTTTTCACTAAGTAACTCCTGAAATGGAGGAGCAGAGAAGTGTGTTAGACTGCGACTCTGCCTCCTGGTCTCAAGTCCAAATCCACATCTGTGAATTCTGCTGTCAGCTGTTTGTATCTGTCTCTCTCGTCTGGCTTCATGGTATAAAGATCCATAGGCTGTCGGCTCTCATGCTAAATAACACGCGTGCTTGTTTATTTGTCCAAATGTCACTTCTCTTCTTACTTTTAATAAACGAGAAGACTGCTCAGAGACTGTTTATTATTGTTATTTTTCCCTCTTCTTCTTCTATGGACGCATTTAATGTAGTGACAGGCGTCGACACTGCTGGAATTATACAAGGAGAAGAAGAATGCCGTGAAGATGAAACACGCTTTCTAGCACTGTTTGTCCGTTGCTGGCTATTGTAGAAACATGACGACAAAATACAGCGACCTCCATTGAAGGGGATGCCCGCGGTTATGTAGATAGAAATGTCTCATTCTAAGGTAATAAAAACATAAGGGTTTATTATGTAAGGTCTGTATACACCACTGAAAACATAGTTATGGATCTTATATTGTATTTCTGTCAGTGGATCCTCAGAAATATTACACACTGAACCTTTAAGGAAAAAACCCATTGTTGTGGTAAAACTGTGCTTAATGATCAAGAAACAAACAGGTTAATGGAGTTGCAAGCCAAATTAGATGATCTTTACCTTGAAAGAGCTCATAGTGCATCAGATCACATGCTAAATGGATTCAGGCAGGTGAAAAATACTCCTCATATTTCAGCAGCTTAGAAAAGGTTAGACAACAGAGGAATTCAATTGTAAGCCTGATGATAAAGGGAGTAGAAAGTAAAGATCCTTTAAGTATAGAAAAGGAGATTTTCTCATTCTATTCCAAGTTGTACTCCTCAGATTACTCTTCGATAGAAGCTGATACCTTTTTTAAAAAAATCAGGAATGCTATCCCTCATATCGAAGACTCCTTTGAGATGCTATGTAAGTTTGAACTCAGAATTGAGGAATTCAATTTAGTGATTTCGAAGATGTCCATAAAATTCGCTTGGGACAGATGGACTTACAACCAATTTTTATTTGTTCTTTTGGAAGGATGTTAGAAATATTTTATTCCAAGCACTGAGAGAGTGTATAGAGAGGAAAGAATTAATGTCAAGCATGAAACAAGGGTTAATCATATTGATTCCTAAATCTGGCAAAGATAAAAGATTATTAGATAATTTGAGACCAATCACACTGCTTAATTCCGATTATAAAATTCTTTCTGGAGCTATTGCGGCTAGGCTGAAGAAAGGCATCTCTTCCATAATTAGTGAGACGCAATCCGGATTTTTGAGAGAAGAGAGAGATCAATTCATAATAATATAAGGCTTGTATTAGATTTACTCGACTATAGCCATACGGTTCAAGGAAGTGGATTTGTGTTATTTTTTAATTTTTATAAAGCATTTGATTTTGTTGAACATCCTTTCATTCTGAAAATGCTACATTACTTTGGATTTGCAGAGAGATTTATAAATGTAATCGGAATGCTGTATAATGGAATCAATAGTTCTGTAGCTGTAGGACACAGTGCTTGTTCAAGATTTGAGATTAAGAGGGGGATACGCAAAGGATGTAGCAGCTCACCATTATTGTTTATAATGGTCGCAGAAATGCTATCTATTGTGTATATTGGTATTAAAGGTTTAAATGTGATGGGAAGACAAATAATAATAAATCAACTGGCAGATGACACAACTTTGTTTTTAAAGCCCCCCTCCAGTGTATTTTGACATTTCTATGATATTTCATATTTTTCTGATTCATTTCCTTACAATGATGATTACACACATAGTACGCCAGATATCTTTTGACAAATAGTTTAATTTTGAGCTCAAAGTTGCAAAAGTTGCTTAGTTGTTAAAACGGGGTGTGGTTAATAGTCGGACGTAATACCACGACAACCAAAAACGTCTCGGGTTACGTATGTAACCCTTGTTCCCCGAGAAGAGGAACGAGACACTGCGTCGGTGACGACACTATGGGAACGCCTCTGGGCGTGGCAGGGCTGAATTATGAATGAAACTACTCCAATCCTATTGGTGTTGCTAGAACGGTAGTGTGTGACGGCGTAACCGGAGGCGTATATAAGCACGCCGGCACACAGGACACATTAGCCCTTTTCTATGAAGCAAGGCACTCCAGGCGGGGTGAGGTGTGGCGGACCGACGCAGTGTCTCGTTCCCCTTCTCGGGGAACAAGGGTTACATACGTAACCCGAGACGTAACCCGAGACGTTCCCCTTCGACAGAACTCGAACTGCGTCGGTGACGACACTATGGGAACGAAATACCCACTTAGGCTGCGCTGAAACCCCGCTTGCCCCCAGCCTGCAGAACCTGACAGCACGACTAGGAGGAAAGCGCACAGGTGCCAGGTGCAGAAGGAAGGTCCAGACTGTAAAACCGGATGAAAGTGTGAGGGGTGGTCCAGCCAGCCGCGTCACACAAATCCTGGAGCAACGCCCCTCCGAGGAGGGCCCTAGAAGCCGCCATGCCTCGAGTAGAGCGCGCCCTTATGGCCATTGGTGAAGGCAAACCGCGCACCTGATAGGCCAGGGAAATAGTCTGAACGATCCAGTTGCTGATGGTGTGTTTAGAAGCAGGGAGCCCAGCCTTGGGGAACCCGAAACAAACTAGCAACTGGTCTGCTTTCCTCCACCGGGAAGACCTCAGAGTATAAAGTAGTATAAATACTCAGCGCTCTGACAGGGCAGAGCAGATGAAGTCTCCCGTCCTCCGCTGTCACATGAGGTGGGGGATGAAACGCTTGCAGCACCGTGGACCCTGCCAAACTGGACGGAACCTTAGGGATATAGCCTGGACAAGGGTGCAGGATGGCCCTGACTCTCCCCGGGGCAAACTCCAGGCATCGGGGAGAAACCGAAAGTGCCTGGAGATCCCCCACCCTCCTCAGAGATGTGATAGTGAGGAGAAATGTCATCTTAAGGGTCGACTCCAGGGGTTCGAAGGGGGCCTCAGCCAACGCTTCGAGAACCACTGCCAGGTCCCAGGTGGGAACCCTGGAACGAGTCATGGGTCTCATCCTCCGGGCTCCACGGAGGAAGCGCACGACCAGTGGAAGCCTCCCCATGGGCCCATCACTCAGAGGGGCGTGGAATGCTGCAATGGCAGCCACATATACTTTGAGCGTGGACGGGGAGAGGCCCGCAGAGAAACGATGCTGGAGAAACTCCAGTATCATAATTACCGAGCAGGTAACTGGGTCCACCGCCCGTTCTCTACACCAGGTGGTGAACACATTCCACTTCAGGCCGTACATCCTTCTCGTGGATGGGGCTCTAGAGCTGAGTAGTGTCTCGACCGCTCCTGCCGTTAGGCCCGCCTCCAGGAACTGTGCCCCCTCAGGGGCCAGACCCACAGCTGCCACAGGGCGGGGTGCGGGTGAAAGATCCGGCCAGGGCAGGCCCTCCAGGAGCGATATTAAATCCCAGAACCACACTCGTGACAGCCAAAACGGGGCTACTAGTAGTAGACTGACGCCGTCCTGACGGACCCGCTCCAGGACCCCTGGGAGCAGAGCGACTGGGGGAAAAGCGTACATACGCAGCCTCGGCCTCGTCTGCACCATGGCATCCAGCCCTAGCGGGGCTGGGGGCGAGAGGGAGAACCACAGGGGACAGTGCGTGGTCTCTCGAGATGCAAACAAGTCCACGTCTATGGGGCCGAACTTATCGAATAATAACTCCACCACCTCGGGGTGGAGTCTCCATTCCCCGGGCCTCAGCCCCTGTCTCGACAGCAGGTCTGCTCCCTGATTCTGGGTCCCAGGGATGTACATCGCTGAGGGACAGCAGTCTCTGCTGGGACCACAGAAGGATCTGATGTGCCAATTTGCATAACGGGCGCGAGATTCAAATAGGCCACCACTGCCGTATTGTCGGTTCTGACAAGGACGTGGTGACCGCGGAGAGCGGGCATAAAACTCCTCAGAGCTCTGAATACCGCCAACATTTCCAGGCAGGCATGTGCCAGGAGAAATGATGCTCCTGCCGCGATGTAGCGTGGGCATGGAAAAACACATTGTCGGAACTGATTACCAGACATGGTCTCTACTGCTTCGTCAGGACTTCCAGGTAAGACAACAACTTTCTCAATAGTGGAGCTTCCAAACATACTCAGAGTGCCTACTGAATAGAAAGAAGCTAATGTGTCCTGTGTGCTGGCGTGCTTATATACGCCTCCGGTTACGCCGTCACACGCTACCGTTCTAGCAACACCAATAGGATTGGAGTAGTTTCATTCATAATTCAGCCCTGCCACACCCAGAGGCGTTCCCATAGTGTCGTCACCGACGCAGTTCGAATTCCCTCGAAGGGGAACTGACCGGCTGGAGTATTCACTAACGGTATGCTGTGTTAACATCACGACACTGTAAAGTTTAGTACACTTTACTGTCTGGCAGGAGTAGCCATTACTTACCCATGATAGAAACTAATGTGCGAGTATCAGCTGTTATCAATCATACAGTCGATGGTCCTGTCATGCACTGCACACGATAACTCCCACTACGTTTTATGGTGCGCTTACTTTACCACAGGGGTGTAGGGGGTGCCTCCGCCGATGCATTGGTAAAACGGCAGTCAGTAAAATGCATGTTGCAGACTGTATATAAGATGGTGGCTGGTGAAAGTGCGATGCGTTTTCTGTCATCTGTCCTCCAACACGCACAAATGGAAATGAACAGCACACTAAACCAAGAGGAGGAAAATAAAAAATAAAATGAAGACCCTCTGTTAGCCAACTTTCTGTTATAACTATGCTAGCTAACTACACCTGTCTAACTACAACTTAGTTAACTTAGCTCACTAAACTAGAAAGACAGACTCTATACTGACATTACTATAGTCATAGAACGTTAAACAAAAACGGCAGTTAAAATAGGCTGGAGGGGGGCTTTAAAGGATGAAAATCAAATCCTGTTAGCATTACAGACGATTGGACAGTTTTCTGCCTCAGGTTTAAAGTTGAATGTAGATATATGTGAAATGATAACCTTACATGATTATCCTTTGCAGTCACTACATAATATAAAAATTAAGAAAGAGGTTAAATAAAAAAGGAGTGGAGCTCTAAAGGAGTTTGGGCAGTCGCTTATTTTATAGATAAGATTATGATAAGATTATTGGTTAAAGAAAGTCTTCTGTACTCAAACGCTCCTCCTGGGTTGAGGAAGCTTTGTTTTGATGGAAATGACTTTTGTGTTGATAAATGTACCAACAGAGTTATTAGAAACCTTCTGCTTAAGGAATGTTATCCTAACCCAATAAGAAGGACATATGATCTCAGGGAATTTGAAGTTGAAGAGGTGAAAAAAATAAGAAAAAATTATAATTCATTTCCACTTCCGATCCCAAGGTAAAAGAAGTGAACTTTTAAATGAGATATACCTAACTGCGTTAACACGTTTTTTTTTTTTATTGTGAATTTGTGCAGTCCTTCTGGTGTGATGTGTGGTGCTGGCTACAGTCCAAGGGGATGGTGTCTTCAGCATTTACAGTAGAGTTAGTTAAATTTGGTTAGGATTTGGATTTTGTTCTTAACATTGTGATGCTATTGGGGAAATCCTTTATACATAAATGTAGGTTCTTTAAGATTAAACCCTGCTTGAACCACTGGAAGAATGAGATAAAATGTTTGAATAAGTCACTGAAACTTGTAAAAAAACAAGAAAGCCCTAAAATTGATCTGATTATTCAGCAGATATATGTTAATTTGAGGTAGCCCTACCTTTATTTTATTTATTTACTTTTTAAAATTAGTTTCTGTTATTTATTTATTGTATTATCATTTGAAGTCCGCTTTGTTCTTTGCTTAACATAATGTAAAGGATGTAAGGATATATAAGATGTGATAAGATGCCCAGTTTGTTTGTATATGTTGTATCCTAAATAAAGGAGAGAGAGAGAGAGAAAAAAAAAGAAGACCCTTCTCGGCTTTACGGTTACAATACATTTTACGACAGTTCAGATCTGAAGTCGGCCCAGGATACTTGTGTATTTGATGACTTCGGCATGGATTCGCGTTACCTTGGATTTTCTTTGCAAAAGGAGTCAGTTCGTCATCTGGTCCGGCAAGGAAGCGTTTCATTCACACTGCAGTAGTGTTTTACAGAAAAACGTACCGTTTATTCGTGTAATAATCACATTTACCCCGCCGGGAAACGGCCACGACATAACTGCCAGATTGTGTTTAATTTTTACGTTCAGGTGTCAAGGAAAACCAGCATGTCATCCAACACAATGTCCCAGAGAATGGTTTGGGTGGACCTGGAGGTAAGTTAATCAGAGGTAACGTTAAGTTCACCTAACGAAATGAAGCGGGTGTTCAGGGTTAAACTGTTACTGTCGGCTGCCATATGCAAGGGCGTCACTTCGTGTTGAAAGTGATGGGGACATAGGGGCTGCGCTCGAAAAGTCTTTTATGCTGAGGAAGGTTCTAACAGAGTGAAGTGAACCGGAAGTATTTCAGTGACAGCCACTGAAGCATAAGAGCTGGTCGAATTCTGGAAAAGCTAAGGAAAGGTGCCTCAATGCTTCCTTTCATATCTCCTTTAGCATAGGGTACACTTGACCATCCTTTGTGAAAGGAAAGGAGAGAATGCCGTCCCACAATTCCTTGCGGCAGCAACATTTAAAGTGGCACACGTTCTCAAACTCAAACGATAAAATCCATCAACCACATTTAGCAAGATCCCTGCAATACAGACGCACATTATGATACTTTAATAAGATTCACAATTACCTTCTTTCTTTTGGTTTGTTTTCTTTTGGCTTTTTTGTAATCTAATACTGTTTCAACACCATTTTATGTTTCGGGTTGTTGAAATATGCAATGCTAAGTGTTGTATTAGAATTTTTTACAAAACAAAAAATATGGATAAAGGATGTTGATCACGTTACCATTGGCTATGAAGCCTTTTCTCTCTTGTGCCATAATTCACTAATATGCATATGTCTTGAGCTGTAATAACTGAGACTCATGCAAGCTGTTGCCGGTAAAATAATCAAAGTGAGGATATTGTTGCAGCGTGCAGGTTCACGTAATGTATTGCCAGCCTTCATTAATTAATTTTACTTCAGTCACAGATCTCTCTCTTCTTAATAAAGCTTGATGACCTCTACAGTAAATGTAATGTATGATCGTGAATGAAATATAAAAAGTAAACATTGAAGAAGTAAAGTGATGCTGGCCAGATGCAGGTTAGGGATCGATCTGTGAGAAATAACTGTGTTTTTTTTGTTTTGTTTTTTAGATGACAGGCCTGGACATTGAGAAGGACCAGATCATTGAAATGGCATGCATTATCACAGACTCTGACCTGAACATTTTGGCTGAGGTAACATAAACACCATTGAACAGCCTCTTGTATTCTATTGTGAATTAAACTAATCTGTTCTTGGTTGGTAGGGGCCCAACTTGATAATTAATCAGCCAGACCAGCTGTTGGAAGGGATGTCATTGTGGTGTAAAGAGCATCATGGAAAGGTAAGCTGTTTATGGTCAGATGCTTGGAAGAAAAACGAATAGAAAATCACGTTATTGGGGCCCGAGCATGAAACGTGAGGTATCTATTGGAACTTTCTGCAAAGAAAGCTTGTTTTGGGGGGCCTAAAGATGCACAAAAACTCACCAAACTTTGCACACATGTCAGAAGTGGTGGAAATATTATGTATTTTATGTGTAGGACCCATAAAATCCTACATAAAGTTTATCCCCCATAAAGTCCTACACATAAAATACACACTATGCAAAATGGCTCGCTAGCACCACCTGCAAAACTGGATCATGTATCATGTTAAGACACAAAAAGCTTCAAAGACCCATACCATAAACTCAACAGTCAATTTTTCACCATTTACTACGTACTTCAATGAACTCCTCGAATTATTCCGATCGACTTCAAAGTTTTGCTGTGCAGTCTAAACCCACTTATGATTAAAAGTTGTACAAACGGTGAGTTTTAGTTAGAGCCCAACCAATTTATCGTTTTGCAGATATTATCGGCCGATATAAGCTACTTGCACATATATCTGCACCGGTGTTTATAACAGCCAATATATGACTATTTAAATGAGAAACAGAGAGCTCGATCCTTTGCTCATGTCATGAGTGTTGCATAGTTTGCCCACCAGAGGGCGCGCTGCTGCTCCTCTGTTCAAAACACTGCAGCACCACAGAACAAAACATCAGCTGACCGCAGTAGCTCTCACACTCAGTGTTCCTGGTGAGTTGGTCATTTGTCACATCAATTACATAACTTAAATAATAATAAAAACAGTCCTCATCACTTCTCCTCTTACCAGACTTACTAACCCTCCTGTTTATCACTTCCCTCCCCAGTGGTGGTTAGGAAATGGTTCCTCCTAGTTTTGGATAGAATTAATAACACTGGTAAAGGGATAAACTAAATGTGAATATGCTACATGTTAGAAAGTAGTAATTGTGTCAGATTATATGTAAGGTAATAACTATATTTCATGGCACAAAAATATATACTGGTATATAATTTTTTGCCTTTTCAGGAGAGCTTTGTTTATCATTAATATTATAACAGTGACATGAGATTTGATATATGGTATTATTATAAGTTGCAGTAGTAGTATATTGGTATTTTTTATAGTTTCACTTTACTTTTGTTCAAAGTACTATTTATAACAATAAAAAAGTTTCTTTTTATACTGCATTATGTCATGGTATCTTGGTACGGTCTCAACATAACAAATGGTAGGGATATTCTTTGTTTATGTTATGCGTTTCTTAAAATAAGGGGGAAGAAGAATGCTGGCCGGTATATTGGATTTTAAAATACTCAAATATTGAAATTGGCATTGGGCTCCCACATCAGTTGGGCTCTAGTTTTCGTCCATGAGTGTGCCCGTGGTCTGGCATCGAAAATCAACAATTCATCACAAAACATGGAAGTTGTTATTTATTTCAGTGTACATGCTCACATCTGTACCAAATTTGACATGTATGATAACATCCCTGCCCTGAACACATCCAACATTTACCAACTTTACCTACAGTCACTCAAAGTCATAGCACCACCTACTGGCAACAGGAAGAGACCTTGAACGAAGCAGCCCCAGCGGCACATTTCACCTACGAAATTTAATTTAATTTAAATTTATTTAATTAATATCCAGACATACCTAAAAGCCTCTTGGAGCAATGCCCTAAATCCAACAAGAAGTCGACCTTTTTGAATTTGAATTTTTCAATTTGTGATGGGATTTTTTTTCTTTTTTTTCTGTAAAGTAAGCTAATTTTGGGGGACCTAAACATGCTCAAAAACTTTATATTGACAGATTCCCTGAGAAATGTTTTTCCCCTGGTAGCGCTATGGAGCAAAAGGATACAGTCCTACCAATGCTTTCACACTGAACTGTAATGTAGTATGCCATGCTGCATTGTGTCAACAAAGGCAGAGGAGAACAATATTATGTAGCTGCCGTACCGGAGGCTGCAGTTTCAGGACCCCACAATCCTGTGACTGTAGTTCTTTTGTGACAACGCCATCTAGTGGAGTGGTGGTGGTAATGCACAGGAACACGGAGGAGGTTAACCCTGTCTGCTAACACGTCGGCCGTGAGGCTGTAGGGTTAACTTGGTGGCATATAATCAATAACTTAAGTTTAGGCACACACTCGGTGGTGGTAGTGGTAAGGGTAATTGGCTTGGAGGGGCTGTCAGGAGTAACCTAGCTAGCTAGCTAGCCAGCCAGCTAGCTGGCAGTATCAAAGTAAACAAGGGTCCTAGAAATACAGTTCCGGTCCTAGAATTGCGGTCCTGAAACTACCTCTGGTACTGCAGCTACATACTACTCGAGGAGAAGCCTGTTCAAGTATGTATACAATGCATTTTGGTAACACTGAATGTCAACAAACTTACTTTCTTACAAAAAAAGACACGATAATCAAGGTCAATATTCTCATCTCATCATTGGAAGAAAGCAAATAAGTATATTTGCCAAAATGGCAAACTATGTAGATAAGGGAAGTTGTCTATTTATTATTATTGTTTTATATCATGTTTAAAGCCAGTTTAACTGTGTCTCAGTCAGGGCTGACCCAGGCTGTGCGGGACAGTAAAATTACCCTGGAACAAGCAGAGTATGAGTTCCTGTCCTTCGTCAGACAGCACACCCCGCCAGGGCAGTGTCCCCTTGCTGGTGAGTTACTTTTAAGCACCAGGCGCCGGTTGCACCAACTTGTCTTTATGCCTAGTGCAAACTACACAACTTTCAATGTCGGCTGATCGCTGTTGAGACTATACGACTTGCTGCCTTGTAACGGGAGTCTTGAAGTCGTTGTGGTGTTCACACTACATGACTAATCTGCGACAGGGGGTCACACATTACATGAGCTGACAATGACTTTCTCACACAACAACTAGTCTAAAAACCACGTTTTGTGAAGAAAACATACGAGAAAATGTTAACTGGGGGGATAGTGCCGATTTGGATGGTATAGGAATCGCCTCTGTGCAATAGAGCAGAGGGTGTCGAGCAGGAACACGGGGGCAGCAGGTGACTCGCAACCACAGATCCAGATTCCACAGCTCCAGAGCCAGAAACACCTGCAGGAAGTGATAGGAGGAGAGAGGAGAGGGACGAGAAAGCACATGACTACCGGAAAGGGGAGAAGTTGTTAGTAACATGCATTAATGGGATGAGGTTGCATACAGAGGGAGAGGAAGTAGAGGAGAGAGGAGCTCAGTGCATCATGGGAAATCCCCCGGCAGTCTAGGCCTATAGCAGCATAACTAAGGGATGGTTCAGGACTCACCTGAGCCAGCCCTAACTATAAGCTTTATCAAAGAGGAAAGTCTTAAGCCTACTCTTAAATGTGGAGATGGTGTCTGCCTCCTGAACCCAAACTGGAACCTGGTTCCACAGGAGAGGAGCTTGATAGCTGAACGCTCTGGCTCCTAGTCTACTTTTGGAGACTCTAGGAACCACAAGTAACCCTGCATTCTGGGAGCGCAGTGCTCTGGTGGGGTAGTAAGGTACTATGAGCTCTTTAAGATAAGATGGTGCCTGACCATTAAGAGCTTTGTAGGTAATAAGAATGATTTTAAATTCTATTCTGGATTTTACTGGAAGCCAATGCAGAGAAGCTAAGACAGGAGAAATGTGATCTCTTTTCCTGGTTCCTGTCAGAACACGTGCTGCAGCATTCTGGATCAGCTGAAGAGTCTTAATGGACTTTTTCGAGCAGCCTGATAATAGGGAATTGCAGTAATCCAGCCTAGAAGTAACAAATGCATGGACTAGTTTTTCTGCATCATTTTTAGACAGGATGTTCCTGATTTTTGCAATATTACGTAGTTGAAAAAAGGTGGTCCTTGAAATTTGCTTAACGTGAGAGTTAAACAACATGTCCTGATCAAAGATAACTCCAAGATTCCTCCGAGGACAGATCCTTGAGGAACTCCATGACTAACTTTGGCATGCATGGAGGACTCATCGTTAACATGTACAAACTGAAATCGATCTGATAAATAGGACTTAAACCAGCTTAGAGCGGTTCCTTTAATGCCAATGAAATGTTTCAGTCTCTGCAATAGGATCTGATGGTCAATGGTATCAAATGCAGCACTAAGATCTAATAAAACCAGTACAGAGACAAGTCCTTTGCAATGAGGAGGTCATTAGTAATTTTCACGAGTGCTGTCTCTGTGCTATGATGAGCTCTAAATCCTGACTGAAAATCCTCAAATAAACTATTGCTCTGTAGAAAGTCACACAGCTGTTTAGCAACTGCTTTCTCCAGAACCTTAGAGAGAAATGGAAGGTTAGATATAGGTCTATAGTTGGCTAAAACATCTGGATCAAGTTCGGGCTTTTTCAGAAGAGGTTTAATTACAGCTACTTTAAAGTACTGTGGTACATAGCCTGTTGATAGAGATAGATTGATCATATCTAGTATAGAAGTGCTGACTAAGGGTAAAACATCTTTAAGCAGCCTAGTCGGGATGGGGTCTAAGAGGCAGGTTGATGGTTTAGATCAGAGGTATTGAATTAGAATTCAAAGAGGTCCAGTTAGAGAAAATTTCCCGAAGCAAAGGTCCGTAACATCAAAACAACTAACTTGCGTTATCATTCAGTACCATAACATATAGTTGTATCAACATACAGGTGCTGGTCATATAATTAGAATATCATCAAAAAGTTGATTTATTTCAGCAATTCCATTCAAAAAGTGAAACTTTTGATATTATATTCATTCATTACACACAGACTGATATATTTCAAATGCTTATTTAATTTAATTGTGAGGATTAAAACTGACAACGAATGAAAATCCCAAATTCAGTATCTCCGAAAATTAGAATATTACTTAAGACCAATACAAAAAAAGGATTTTTAGAAATGTTGGCTAACTGAAAAGTATGAACATGAAAAGTATGAGCATGTACAGCACAGGCTCCTTTGGCCTGAATTACTGCAGCAATGCGGCGTGGCATGGAGACGATCAGTCTGTGGCACTGCTCAGGTGTTATGAGAGCCCAGGTTGCTCTGATAGTGGCCTTCAGCTCTTCTGCATTGTTGGGTCTGGCGTATCGCATCTTCCTCTTCACAATACCCCATAGATTTTCTATAGGGTTAAGGTCAGGCGAGTTTGCTGGCCAATTAAGAACAGGGATACCATGGTCCTTAAACCAGGTACTGGTAGCTTTGGCACTGTGTGCAGGTGCCAAGTCCTGTTGGAAAATGAAATCTGCATCTCCATAAAGTTGGTCAGCAGCAGGAAGCATGAAGTCCTCTAAAACTTCCTGGTAGACGGCTGCGTTGACCTTGGACCTCAGAAAACACAGTGGACCAACACCAGCAGATGACATGGCACCCCAAACCATCACCGACTGTGGAAACTTTACACTGGACTTCAAGCAACGTGGATTCTGTGCCTCTCCTCTCTTCCTCCAGACTCTGGGACCTTGATTTCCAAAGGAAATGCAAAATGTATTTTCATCAGAGAACATAACTTTGGACCACTCAGCAGCAGTCCAGTCATTTTTGTCTTTAGCCCAGGCGAGACGCTTCTGACGCTGTGTCTTGTTCAAGAGTGGCTTGACACAAGGAATGCGACAGCTGAAACCCATGTCTTGCGTCTGTGCGTGGTGGTTCTTGAAGCACTGACTCCAGCTGCAGTCCACTCTTTGTGAATCTCCCCCACATTTTTGAATGGCTTTTGTTTCACAATCCTCTCCAGGGTGCTGTTATCCCTATTGCTTGTACATTTTTTTCTACCACATCTTTTCCTTCCCTTGGCCTCTCTATTAATGTGCTTGGACACAGAGCTCTGTGAACAGCCAGCCTCTTTAGCAGTGACCTTTTGTGTCCTGCCCTCCTTGTGCAAGGTGTCAATGGTTGTCTTTTGGACAGCTGTGAAGTCAGCAGTCTTCCCCATGATTGTGTAGCCTACAGAACTAGACTGAGAGACCATTTAAAGGCCTTTGCAGGTGTTTTGAGTTGATTGGCTGGTTAGAGTGTGGCACCAGGTGTCTTCAATATTGAACCTTTTCACAATATTCTAATTTTCTGAGATACTGATTTTCATTAGTTGTCAGTTATAATCATCCAAATTAAAAGTAATGAACACTTGAAATATATCAGTCTGTGTGGAATGAATGTATACATTATACAAGTTTCACTTTTTGAATGGAATTACTGAAATAAATCAACTTTTTGATGATATTCTAATTATATGACCAGGACCTGTATGTTTTTAGTCAACAACGGACTGTCAAAATTTCAGGACATATTTCAGTTTTCACATCAAACTGCAGGGATAATAAATAATAACTGATAATAAATTCTAAATTTAAATAAACTAAAATAAAGTGCCAAATTTTTTGAAAAAATGAAATAAAAAGTGTAGCTTGAAGTGATGAAGTGTAGTCTTAACCAATTTTATAATAAACACTCAACACATCTTAACTGAACAGCTGTAATGCCTCCTCTTCTCTTTCATTCCCTTTTACAGAGCTACCACTTTCCTACTTTCTCTTGTTCAGTGAGAAACGTGAGCTCTAGCTTGTCCTACCAGCTGGCACTGGAGATCTATGAGAGATTCTGGTTTTGAACTGCCTGTGGGAGGAATGTACATGTAAAAATCTGTACATTCTTGATTAAAAGCCATGTGAAATCTCTTTTCCCTTTCATCTCCTCAATTCGTGTGTTTCCAAAACGTCTCTGGTAAATCTCGCGGACTCGACTCGCAAGCATCGGAATGCACAGATTTGATTGGCTGAGCAGTGTCACATGAGACGATTCAAGCACATGAGATTGGTTTGTGAGTTTCCTGGGCCGCTAAACCAATACAGTAAATGCAAGAAAAGTTGCGCGGGTTCAAATAGAAACGCTCCGTCACGAGGTAGTAAGTCTCAATAATAAATCGGCTGTAGGTCGGCTGTCAGGAGAGGACAGCGGCTGGGTCCAGATCCGGACCACGGTCCGCCTATTAGTGACCACTGGTTTAGATGAAGAAATTATTGAAGTTAGTTGGTAAAGATTGAAGGAAGCAAAGTAGTCTAAACATATCTGGTTTTACAGCTGTTTCTAAGGTTCCTGAGTTTAGAGATAAGTTGGTGCCAGTTAAGGGCAGGTCTTGGTGAATTTTGTTTCTAATAATTAGAATTTTATCATTAAAGAAGCTCATGGCATTACGGAGGGCCTTCCTATAAGTTTTAAGACTATCTTGCCAAATTAAACGAGAATTTTCCAGTTTGGTGAAACGCCAGTTCCTCTCAAGTTTCCGCGATATTTGCATTAATTTCTTGAGTTTCATTATTATACGGAGCTAACCGTCTTTGTTATATTATTTTCTTTTTTAGAGGGGCTACAGAGTCGAGTGTCATTCGCAGCGAGCCGGCAGCACTATCAACAAGATGATCGATTTGGGAGGGACTTAAATTAGCATAGGAGTCCTCCGTTACTTTGTGACTTGATAATGAATTTAGAGCTGATGGAATCACATCCTTAAATTTAGCTACAGCACTATCAGACAGGCATCTTGTATAAAAAATTGTAAAAAAAAAAAAAAAGTGTAGTTCAGCAATACAAACTCAAAAGTTATCAAACAGTGGTCAGATACAGAGGGATTCTGTGGGAACACTATTAAATGTTCAATTTCAATACCATATACCAAAACAAGGTTGAGGGTGTGGTTAAAACAGTGAGTCGGTTCATGAACACTCTGAGAGAAGCCAGTGGAATCTTACAGAGAGATAAACGCAGTACTAAAGCTGTCATTCTCAACGTCCACATGAATATTAAAATCCCCTACAATAATAACTTTGTCTGTTTTAAGGACTAAAGTTGACAAAAACTCTGCAAATTCAGATAAGAATTCAGAGTACGGACCAGGTGCTCGGTACACTATAACAAAGAATTGGTTGCAATGATTTTCAACTTGGGTGTGAAAGACCAAGAACAAGGCTTTCAAATGAGTTATAGTTTAGTTTAGGTTTAGAGCTGATTAGTAGGCTAGAGTTAAAGATGGCTGCAACTCCACCTCCTCGGCCTGTGCCTCGAGGAATGTGAGTATTAATATGACTGGGAGGGGTGGATTCATTTAGGCTAACATATTCTCCCTCACCCAGCCAGGTTTCAGTAAGACAAAATAAATCAATATCATGATCTGATATTAGTTCATTTACTAGTACACCTTTAGATGAGAGAGATCTGATGTTTAAGAGTCCACATTAAACTCTCCTATTCGTTTGCACTATTGCTCTTGTGGAGTCCACATTTAATTCTTGTGGTTTTAATTCATGAGATTTTTATGCACAGCTCCTCTTCTGTTTACCTTTGATTTAAATAATTTCAGTTGTCGGGGGGCAGACACTGTCACTATGGGGCTTTCACTAAGTAACTCCTGAAATGGAGGAGCAGAGAAGTGTGTTAGACTGCGACTCTGCCTCCTGGTCTCAACTTTGGATTTTCATGGATTTGGTCCACTAATAAACTTGGCCAGATTTCTAGAAATGAGAGCTGCTCCTTCCCAAGTGGGATGGATGCCTTCTCTCCGAATCAGACCAGGTTTTCCCCCAGAAAGTCTGCCAATGATCTACAAAGCCCACATCGTTTGCTGGCCACACCTCCACCACCAGTGGAGAAATGACTACATACAGCTATACATCACGGGTATTTGATACACTGCTGATTTTGCAGGTTTTCCTACTTACAAAGCAAATTATTTAAAAATCATACGAGATTTCCTGGATTTTTGTTTTCGTCTCTCACAGTTGAAGTGTACCTATGATAAAAATTACAGACCTCTACATGCTTTGTAAGTAGGATAACCTGCAAAATCAGCAGTTTATCAAATACTTGTTCTCCCCACTGTACATTCATTTAGATCTCCATAACCGCAAGTCCCTTTAATTTCAAACTCTGGTCATCTATTCGCCACGGGCCCCTGAGGCCACGGCAGGGCGCCCGGGTTGACTTGCACGGCCCGAGAGGGGCGGGGCTGGCGCCGGGGGGTTTGGACCCCGCTTACAACTGCTTGCAGTTCTAGTTTAGTTTTAGGGGTCGAAGCCCGAGCGGGCTCCCAGTACAGCGAAGCGGCTAGGAACCCTATTGTTTTCGCTAGGATTTTATTATTAAATATTAATTAATTATTAATTTTTTTTTCTTCCGTAAAGAAAACTGATACTGCGGCCTAGATGATAAGAGCTACAGACACAGGGTAGGTCCAACTATTGCGCTAAAAAAGCGCTATAAGCAGGAAGTGATGTCATATCTTAGGTTGGGAATGGCCAATCAACACCAAACTTGAGGACCTTACGTGCCATACCCCCGTCAGGGGCTATGCAAAATTTGGTGCAGTTAGCCGCTAGTTGGCGCTATTAAAACATGCATTTTATATCTCCATAACCACAAGTCCGATTGATACCAAATTTGGGGCAATTGTTCCCCATGGGGCCCTGATGACACCTGAGAAAAATTGTGCAATTCGGCCTAAAGGTGGCTCTATAATCGAAGCTCAAATGCCGTCAGCAAATCCCATTCATTTCAATGGGATTTTCAACAAAGCCATATTTTGCCTCATAACTACGTCCCATTACACCGCACATTCTGCCGATTCCGATGTTATAGAACACGCCTCTGTGCGATGACGTTTTCATTTCACTAAATCACGAAAACTGAAAAACCTATTTTAATTAACTCCTCTCAAGCCGAAAGTTCGATCGGCATGAAACTTGGCACAGACCATCTCAGGACTAAGCCAATAAAACTTTGTAGAGGAAATTTTGATCCGCTAAAAAACATCCAAATTATAAGCTAACAAATGTTTGCGCAAACGCTAAAACAGGATGTCATGTCAGATCTTACGTTTTCAACGGACGATCTACACCAAACTCGGGGACCTTATCTGGCACAACCTTCCGAGGGCTGTGTGAAATTTGGCATCAATCGGGCTCTAGGTTGCACTATTCATTGGAAATCAAATAACACTCCCATTGACATACATTCATTTTATATCTCCGTAACCGCAAGTCCCTTTAATTTCAAACTATGGTCATCTGTTCACCATGGGCCCCTGAGGCCATGGACTGAAAAAGATTTTACTTAATTTTTTATTAGATATTTGTTGACAAAAAATTTATCATAAATATTTTGAATGTTCTATCTCAGACTTTAATGTGATCCACTGTTTAGCATCAAGTGTTGACCATAAAGAAAAGTTTAAACCACAATCGCCATCAGGTTTCTTCAGCTTTCAATCAGGAGCAAAAATCAGCCTTTAAACTTGAAAGAAAAAACTATTTGAGACTTATCATGAAAATTATCGATATCGAAAGATATGAAACTTTTCATCGTGATAACATTTTTGGCCATATCGTCCAGCCTAGGCTCGACAATAACAGTGGCCTGATGGCCTGGGCCCAGTAAAAAGTAACGTTGGGACAGTTGAACTAGCAACTCACTGGCCCGATCGGGCCACTGCAAAAACATTAGTATTTAAAATAAATAAATTCGAAACTCAACATCCTGCAGTTGCTTTGCAGCTCACGTTGTCCAATCCAGATTTGTTATTACGTGACGAGTGGTTGTCAAATATTATTTCTTTAATCTCAATCAAGCAGCAGCCTCTGGGACTGGTTGCAAAAAGAAGTCGGGTTCCATTAGAAATAATGATAAAATGGTGCTACTTCTCTGAATTATTACCTCAGTAAACACTTTCATAATGAGTTTATGATCTCAGTCGCTAGTTTCATGTATTCTTCAACACAACATGATGTTCATTGAGTAAATTATGGTCCTAATTCGGGGGAAATTGACAATGCAGCATATAGTTTTGGGCGGGACTACCTTGTGATTGACAGATCGCTACCATGGCGACTTGTATCCGCTGCTTTATGTACATTTATTTTATGAAATTGCTGTCAGAAGGAGAGAGAGGGTCTCATGTTTGAGTCTGTTAGCGTGTTTTGTTTTAAAAGTGAATTGTTTTATTAACCTTTTTATTTTTTATAATTTTAACTGTGATTACATTTGAGTTTATTTTTCAATATCCAGGATGTATTTAATAACCGATAAAACATGTTAACAGTATAACATAACTTAAGTCTTTGGTTTTGTTGTAACACTGATAAATAACTTTTGGAAGGAGGGCCAGTAAAAATTATCTTGGGGCCAGTAAGTTTCAAACCAACTGGCCCGGTGTGGCCAATTGCAAAAAAGTTTTACATTGAGCCCTGAAGTCACTGATTTACTATTGCACTTAACATAAAGAGCATTCTCTTAGGCAGCACCTTGCGACCTCAAAACCAAGAATGCAAAGAACTGTGGAGAGGCTGCTTGTGGAGCTTGTCAACCCCTAAAACGTTTAAGCACATTTTGAATTCGAATATTTAAGTTCCACACAGTTGATTTCTCGCCTCACAACCTCTCAAAAGTGAATTTAGTGATGAAATAGCAATACAGCAATACAAAACTTGTAAAAAAAAAAAAAAAAAAAAAAACGTTCTGCTGTTAGCCTCTCTGTTGTTTTCCGCTTCACGCATGAATGCTTCTTCTTCGTGAGTAGTCTTACAGTCAAGCAGACATGGCAGACCGTGGAAACGATACTGCCCCTAGCATTCCATGTAGTGCATTGCAGTTAGTTGTAATTAACAACCAGAAATGTTCTTAATGACAAGATTGCTAACATCTCTGTAACGACGCACTGACAAATAAATTTCACGTAGATGAATTTTTAGAATCAACGTTGTTGATTATGTCGACGAATCGTTGCAGCCCTATTGCTCTGCCAGCTACAGATATTTAGTGTGCTAGATATCTGTCTGGCATCAGCAATCCATCATCGAGCCTCTTTGATACGTCATTGAGTAGTAAACACAACGATCATCTTGTTGATAGTGCTGCAGGCTCGCTACAAATGACACTCAACTCTGTAGCCCCTCTAAAAAAGAAAATACTAAAACAAAGACGGTTAGCTCCATGGCATAATACTGAAACTCACAAATTAAAGCAAATATCACGGAAACTTGAGAGGAATTGGCGTTTAATTTGGCAAGATAGTCTTAAAACTTATAGGAAGGCCCTCCGTAATGCCAGAGCAGCGTACTACTCGTCATTAATAGAGGAAAATAGGAACAACCCCAGGTTTCTTTTTAGCACTGTAGCCAGGCTGACAAAACTATTAGAAACAAAATTCACCAAGACCTGCCCTTAACTGGCACCATCTTATCTCTAAACTCAGGAACCTTTTGAAACAGCTGTAGAACCAGATATATGTTTAGACTGCTTTGCTTCCCTCAATCTTTACCAACTAACTAATAATTTCTTCATCTAAACCATCAACCTGCCTCTTAGACCCCATCCCGACTAGGTTGATTAAAGATGTTTTACCCTTAGTCAGCACTTCTATACTAGATATGATCAATCTATCTTTATCAACAGGCTATGTACCACAGTACTTTAAAGTAGCTGTAATTAAACCTCTTCTGAAAAAGCCCAAACTTGATCCGGATGTTTTAGCCAACTATAGACCTATATCTAACCTTCCATTTCTCTCTAAGGTCCTGGAGACAGCAGTTGCTAAACAGCTGTGTGACTTTCTACAGAGCAATAGTTTATTTGAGGATTTTCAGTCAGGATTTAGAGCTCATCATAGCACAGAGACAGCACTGGTGAAAATTACTAATGACCTCCTCATTGCATCAGACAAAGGACTTGTCTCTGTACTGGTTTTATTAGATCTTAGTGCTGCATTTGATACCATTGATCATCAGATCCTATTGCAGAGACTGGAACATTTCATTGGCATTAAAGGAACCGCTCTAAGCTGGTTTAAGTCCTATTTATCAGATCGATTTCAGTTTGTACATGTTAATGATGAGTCCTCCATGCACGCAAAAGTTAGTCATGGAGTTCCTCAAGGATCTGTCCTCGGACCAATCCTGTTCACTTTATATAGCTAAACTCCAAATGTGCCTGGATGACCTGTAATTTTCTAATGTTAAACTCAGATAAAACTGAAGTTATTGTTCTGGGGCCTAAGCACCTCCGTGACGCATTATCTAAAGATATAGTTTCCCTGGATGGCATCGCCCTGGCCTCCAGCACCACTGTGAGGAATCTTGGAGTTATCTTTGATCAGGACATGTCGTTTAAGTCTCACATTAAGCAAATTTCAAGGACTGCCTTTTTTCACCTACGTAATATTGCGAAAATCAGGAACATCCTGTCTAAAAATGATGCAGAATAACTAGTCCATGCATTTGTTACTTCTAGGCTGGATTACTGCAATTTTTTATTATCAGGCTGCTCGAAAAAGTCCGTTAAGACTCTTCAGCTGATCCAGAATGCTGCAGCACGTGTTCTGACAGGAACCAGGAAAAGAGATCATATTTCTCCTGTCTTAGCTTCTCTGCATTGGCTTCCAGTAAAATCCAGAATAGAATTTAAAATCATTCTTCTTACCTACAAAGCTCTTAATGGTCAGGCACCATCTTATCTTAAAGAGCTCATAGTACCTTACTACCCCACCAGAGCACTGCGCTCCCAGAATGCAGGGTTACTTGTGGTTCCTAGAGTCTCCAAAAGTAGACTAGGAGCCAGAGCGTTCAGCTATCAAGCTCCTCTCCTGTGGAACCAGGTTCCAGTTTGGGTTCAGGAGGCAGACTCCTGAACCATCCTTGTGTCGTCATAGGGATGAAAGGGAAGTGGTTGGACTACAAATTACATTCACACGAAAGGTATATAACTCAATAAAGGAGAGGGAAAAAGCATAATACCACCTCTTTAAGATCAGCTAAGTCGGTCTGTTGGCGCAACTGGACCCAGTAGCAGAACTTTGATAACCTATTACTTAACGGATTTGGCTCCTACAGTCATGTTTTCTGATTCCTTTTCCTGCAGGTAACTCTGTGCATGCAGACAAGAGGTTCCTGGACAAGTACATGGCACAGTTTATGTACCACCTTCACTACAGGATCATTGATGTTAGCACCATCAAGGAGCTTTGCAGGCCAGTCTTTGTTTGACGGAGTTATTGTAATAAATCCTCTTTCTGTGTAGGGCTGCAAGAAATGGCTGTTTTGATAGTCGATTAATTTATCCATTATTAAAACAAACGACTATTTCTCTGCATCTTATTTATCTATCAGCTTTTAAATTTAGGTTGAGGTTGTTTTAGGTATGTGCTAATTAAGCATAAAGAGAAAATAATTAATACTGCATTTAAAAATAGATATATTAACTTAACAGAATATCTACGTGAATCAAGTCCTGTCATAGACCAAACAGGTATAAACAGTAAGAAATGACTGTGTGTGACGGTGTGCGCTGCACTCATCTGTCCAGCTGATCTACTGGTAACAAGACATAGGAGGACAGGAGAAACATATCTGAAGCAACACAGAATGGCTGAGAGCTTGACTGCATTATATTGTTTTAGAGTTTTAGATTTTGAATAGTCAGCTGCCACCTGAATGTAGTGTTTCCCTTTACACAAATAAAAACATTTCAACCAGGAAAAAATCACCAGAATGCAGGAAAAGTTTAATTCTCAAAATGTTCAGATGATTCAGCATTAAAGATATCTTAAAAACAGTGTTATAATCTCATCTCGACTTTGTGAACCTGATATCGTGTCTCGTCTCATCTCGTGAAGTACATGTGTCGTTGCACCCCTACTTTTAACATTAAGCTAGCTACCGTAGCGGGTGAAGTGTGAAATGTTCCCACACTTTAGGGATTTTACGTAGTGAAGGTGTTACCATTGCTGATGTTGCTAAATTAACTTTTCACTTCACTTGATGATGTTATGAACTAATGGATAAATAAATTTGTTGGCAACTAATTTCATCATTGATTTTTGACGACTATGTTGATTATTTGTGGCACCCCTAGTTCTGTTAGTGCTCTGTTTTGCTGATATTTTCCTTCCTGTCCTCATTAATGGCACTATGGCATTGCCAGTTTGCATGTCAGTTTAAATATTGCATTGCTGAGTAGGTAACTCAATGATAAGTATCTCTACTTAAAAGGTACATCAGATGAAATAAAAAGTAGTATGGCATTCTCTTCAATGTTACTGTATATGACCAGCTTAAACAGACATTTATTTTTGTTTTTCTTCTATAAACACTTTCAGACGGTGGTTTCCAGAGGAATACAGTATGGTGCCTCACAAGAGAGCAACCCACAGGTAAACAATCACATCAGCATAATCATGTACACTAGTCATTGCTTAAAGGATGTTTCTGGTTTATTTCATCTGAATTTGCACTTTTGCCTTTGTTGTCAATTATGATTACACTGTACTCACCAAAGTAACTGCTAAGATCTTTGAACACGGTGACAGGGCAGATTAGAAATAAACCAACAGTTAATCGAGATTATCTACCACTTAATTTGAAGGTCAAACTGAAAGTGAGCTCAACAAAAATGTCTATAATTCCTCATTGTACAGGAAAACTGTCTGTTGTAAATATACATCACAGTTTACAGAACCACTTTATGCTTGAACTTTTACCTTTGGGTAAAATGATTACCTAAACTACAGTACTGTAGTTGCGCCATGGCAAAGGCTGTGGATGCTTATGTACATGTGCTTTATTATTTTTTTATTTTTTAATAAATTTGCAAAGATTTTAAACAAACTTCTTTCATGTTGTCATTATGGGGTAGTGTTTGTAGAATTTTGAGGAAAAATAATGAATTTCATCCATTTTTGCAATAAGGCTGTAACATAAAGTGTGGAAAAAGTGAAGCGGATGCCAATCAGCCACTGTAGTAGGTAGACTAAAAGTAGGACTAAAATTAAAGCGATCTTATATCTCCACATCTGTGTTTGTAATTAACATGAAACTTGGACTAGTAGTTTCCTGTGCCGCCCTGAGGTTGTGTGAAAACGTTTGCAGCAATCGGGCACTAGGTGGTGCCCTTGTTGAAAACTCATGAAAAACGTTAAAAAACATTTGCAAATTGTTTTTAAGTAGATTTGGGTGGGATAGAATGGTGCACACATGGCAGACGGCAAAATATATAAATGGCCGCCAGCAGCTGGCGCTATAATTTGGGTAAGTGCATTTTGGCTCGAAACTCTCACATAATATGTTGCACATTCAAATACCTTATGTGCACGTATTCCCTGAATTTAGCTGCATCTCAAAACATAGGACATGACTATTTTTGCATATAATTATTTTTTGCGTAATGTGCAAAACCTGTTTTTTCATACTCCTCCTAGGCGGTAAGTTCGATCTATACAAGTCTTTGCACAGACACTATGGACCCTCATGATCAAAAGTTAAATAATAATTTTGATAGTCCTTTAAATGCCCTAGTTTTAAAGGAACCGCTTTCGTACGTTATGGTCAAATCAGGAAGTGAGCTCCACATAGCACATTCGTTTAACACAAAACTTGGCTTGAAATGAATTTGAATTATCTTTTAAGTTTGGTGTGGACTCACTCAGAATGTTCAGAAGAATATGCACAAAATTTACCTTTGGTTCTCTCCTTCAGAGCCTTGGATGACATTCGGGAGAGCATTAAAGAGCTGCAATACTACAGAGCCAATATCTTCAAAGTCTCAACAGAGGAGAAGAAGCGCAAAATTGTAGAAAACGGCAACCAATGTTGAATAGAGCTTTTGCTGTTGTGTTGCTGTATTTCCCAAAGAAAGCCATTTCATCATTTAATGTGATTTGTTTGTCCTCAATAATTTTTGTTTCTGTTCATATTTAACTGCCCAATGATCTTTTGTTACTCTGTTGTGCATTTTAGAGGTTTAATCAAAGGGAGGAAGATTCTAAAAGCAGTTTATTCAAAAGAAAAGTTTAAAAGAGGAAAACGTGACCATTGGTAGTTTGGAGTTTTGTAATTATTGAGACATCTTTATTCTGGGATTGACCCTCATTTTCCCTTGTTTTTAAAATAAAACCAAATAAACAATGGTCTCTGAGGAAAAAGTCTAGTCCGCCAGTGTCATCTTTATTAACTAAATGCCACACATACCAAATGTAACAGTTTGGTGCATGTAGAAGGTTTGGGCAGGAAGATTGACTTGAGAGTGTTTATGGACACAGCGGTTTCAAGCTGTGAGCTGCTGGAGCAGCTGGAAAATTTAACATTTTAGGAGGTGATGTGACAGACAAACAAAGTCTATATGGAAAAAAATATCTTGTCCTCTCTAGTGTGATTGCTGTAGATGTTTTACTTTATTTTTTTTACTAACTGCAAAAACAGTTACACTCCAAATTCAAATCACCTTCCCCCACTGCCAAACTGAGTGACACACTCCGCCTGTGGAGTCACCTGGCCCCGTGGGGTCACTCTGCGCTTCTCATGTGAACAGACACCAGACAAGAACTCTGTGAGTAAACGGAAGGCACTCTATACAGGTGCTGGTCATATAATTAGAAGATCATCAAAAAGTTGATTTATTTCAGTAATTCCATTCAAAAAGTGAAAACTGGATATTCATTCATTACACACAGACTGATACATTTCAAATGTTTATTTCATTTAATTGTGATGATTAAAACTAATGAAAATCCCAAATTCAGTATCTCGGAAAATTTTAATATTACTTAAGACCAATACAAAAAAAAGGATTTTTAGAAATGTTGGCCAACTGAAAAGTATGAACATGAAAAGTATGAGCATGTACAGCACTCAATACTTAGTTGGGGCTCCTTTGGCCTGAATTACTGCAGCAATGCGGCGTGGCATGGAGTCGATCAGTCTGTGGCACTGCTCGGGTGTTATTCAATTCAATTTTATTTATATAGTGCCAAATCACAACAACAGTTATCTCACAGCGCTTTTCATAAAAGAGCAGGTCTAGACCGTACTCTATGATGCTATTTACAGAAGCCCAACAGTTCTCACCAAGAGCAGCACTAGGCGACAGAGGCAAGGAAAAACTTCCTTTTAAGAGGCAGAAACCTCGAGCAGAACCATGGCTCAGGGTTGGCACCCATCTGCCTCGATTGGTTGGAGTTGAGGGGGAGAGAGAGAGAGAAAGAGAAAAGGCAAGAGAGAGAGATAGCTATAAAGAGGGAGAGAGGGATGGGGGGGTAGGGGGTAGATGCTTACACAATATCCACACAGAAGCACAGACATTAAATGTAATATTGGTACAGACTGAATGATTAATGGTACAGATATGCATGGACTAGTTTTTCTGCATCATTTTTAGACATGTTCCTGATTTGCAATATTACGTAGGTGAAAAAAGGCGGTCCTTGAACTTTGCTTAATGTGAGACTTAAACGACATGTCCTCATCAAAGATAATTCCAAGATTCCTCACAGTGGTGCTGGAGGCCAGGGTGATGCCATCAAGGGAAACTATATCTTTAGATAATGCGTCACAGAGGTGCTTAGGCCCCAGAATAATAACAGTTTTATCTGAGTTTAACATCAGAAAATCTTTGAGGAAAGTCTTTGAAATTTGTCCTGATCAACGATAATTCTGAGATTCTGGATCTGTGGTTGCGGGTCACCTGCTGCCCCCGTGTTCCTGCTCGGCACCCTCTGCTGCAACGACTATTGTTGCTAGTCCTATTATTATTATTGATATTATAATCATTAACATTACCATTGTTATCAATAACACTACCATAAATATCTATACCATTTTTCATTTAGTCTATAGCAACATCACCTTTACTGTCTGTACGTCTGTGTGTATATTGTGTAGGCTGCCTCCCTCCCCTCTCTCACCTTCCATCCCTCTCTCTTTCTCTCTGTTCCTCTCCTGCCCTCTCTCTCTCTCTCTGTTCCTCTCCTGCCCTCTCTCCCCCCCCCCCCCCTCCTTCACCCCAACCGGTCGAGGCAGATGGCCGCCCACCCTGAGCCATGGTTCTGCTCGAGGTTTCTGCCTCTTAAAAGGAAGTTTTTCCTTGCCTCTGTCGCCTAGTGCTGCTCTTGGTGAGAACTGTTGGGCTTCTGTAAATAGCATCATAGAGTACGGTCTAGACCTGCTCTTTTATGAAAAGCGCTGTGAGATAACTGTTGTTGTTATTTGGTGCTATATAAATAAAATTGAAAGTGAAATTGAATGCAAATGAAGTGCAATCTAACTTAAATTAATTAAATTAATCAACATCTGTGATGAAGCCAAAGAAAATCAATCAGTCATTGAAGTTACCACTGCCTTAAAATGAACTTGAAAAGCAAAATCACTGGTTTCAACAAAAAAAGGAAACTTTTGATGGTTTTATATAGGTTGTAAATGTGTGGATGGCATAAAACACATACCATTGCTGAAAGTGTAATCACAGATGATATTGGACCTGATGACAGTGTTTCTAATGTGTCAAAACGTAAACCAAACCACAAATCAAGTTCTTCATCACGTGCATCATCAACATCCTCTGCTCTCATTAAAGCTCAGGCAGAAAAGGCTGCTCTCATGGAACGGGTTGCAGCCCTGCAGAAAAAGCATGACCTGGAGGCACAGGAAGAACAACTGAAAAGGAAGAAGGAACAACTGGAACTTGAGACTGAACTGGCAGCAACCAATGCGAAAATCAATGTACTTGAATCAATGGGATAAAGAAACAGCTCAAAAGTATCTGATGGGAAGAACTCTTATTTGGGAAAAGGAACTGCTCAAAAGAAAACGTCAGTCAAATTAAATCCACATGCAAACACCTATTTACCTGATCTTCTGCAACAAAGACAGAATGTGTGGATGGGAACTGAATCTTCTTCCCAGCAACAGGTTGTTCGACCAAAGGAAAGAGCTAATTGACCGTCTGTTAGAGCTCAGGATATGACTCCTCTAACACAACAACCTGTATTTAATGATGGTAATCATGGTGAAATCTATCACATAATTCAGAGGCAAAATGACATCACAGCTCTTCTTGCTCAACAAAATCTCCCTTCTACTTTACCACCAAGAGACCTTCCTGTTTATGATGGTGATCCATTGCAATATGGAGTTTTCATCAGGGCAATTGAGAGAGGAGTGGAAAGAAAGACGGATGACTAATGTGACTGCCTGCATTCCCTAGAGCAAGTAATGTCGTGTAAAAATTCAAGACTTGGGCCAGATAAGAAAGCTTGAACTTTTACCAACATTTTTATTATCAACAAAAAGAGATTAGAATTAGTATTAAGAACCAATTAGAATACAAAAGTTCCACCGGAGTGTGTCAGAGATCAGTGCAAAATAGAGCCCCATTCTGTTACCAGAACAGAGACCCGAGTCGACATGAAAACCATGTAACGACTGACTCTCACCTCCTTTTGGACCTCCTTTTATAGCTCTGTTTCTTGGCTTCACATCATCTCTTGGCTCTCTTTACTACTACACCTGGATCTGGGAAATTCCCTGACTGCCTGCTCCTCCTCTCTGTGTCCTTTGAATGCCCTCTGCTGATCATACTATTTCATTCATAACCTGACTTTGTGGTAATAAACTGGTGTTGTTTGTGCTCTGTGCTAGAAACAGGACATTCTTACTGTGATGGACTATATTGATGTATGTTTTGTAGTACAATTTTCACAAAATCTGCTTCTAAATTTTCCTTTGCAAGTGTTTTTGATGCTATCTTACTGTGCTCCCCCCTCTGCTCCCAAAGCACACGTGCGACTGCTGAGCCTGGGCAGTTAGATACAGGGGGAGCACACACAGGAGCTCAGACACTCAGAGCTATAGAGTTTTAACACTGTGATCCTAACTTTACACTATAAAATAACACTTTAAATGATGACAATGTAGACCACCATTGCTCTAGTAATTAATAATAACACTTTAGGCTATAATGCTCCAAAATAATTCACAACACTCCCTCCTCTGAGGCTGTAAAGCCTCACAATTTATACACCAACACTGTGACCACTGAAAATAGGCGGCCTATTGTATTTGCAGATCTGAAACCTATTCCTCAGACTTGCAGACCTTCAAGAAAATACCAAAATTATTGTTTACATGAAATAATCAATAATCATGCGGTGGGCTGTTACTGTTGCTAACACATTTGAGCAAGTTATAATGACAAGGATTTCCATTACTCCTCCTTATTACCCTTTAAATGAGTTTCCCTTTAAATGTGCTTAACATATTAAACTACCTATACGTGCTGTAATATAGTCTGATATACCTTGTAAATGGTTTACACTCGAAACAAAATGATATCTTTATGCAGTGAGCTGTTCTTTCGTTATATAGTTTAGCAAGCTAACAATTATAACACCTACCATGTGTTGAAAGGCACACATCATATCAAAACATTCACAGGGTGCATAGTGAACTTTCTGTGTAACAATACAGTAACCAGACATAACAGTGTTTCCACAATCATTCATGTGACACTCCAGAATGGTGCATAATGTCCAATAAACATGTATGATGTCCATTTTGAAAGTTTAATCTGTGGTACTGTGGAACTCTTTTTTGGCACTCAGGTTTCTTGGGGAACAGACTGGGTACCAATTTGAGGGCGCTCAGTTGTTTGTAGTTTCAGTCTTGTTCTTCCCTTTGCTGGTTCACTTGGACTCATAGCTGGTGATTGTCAAAGTTGTCTCTGTGGTGGTGCAGGTCGCGCTTGATCTTGCCTGCTGCTGCGTCTGCCTCACGAGGCATCACAGTGGAGATTGGCCTCCTCTGGTCTTTGGCTGCGAAGAAGTATTTACCTTGCTTGCAACTGTATCTTGTATCTTTGTAGTTTGGAAACTTTAACTATCGTCTCTATCTGTGAGGAAAATATCTCTTTTTCAACATGAGTTTGCTTCCTAGATATTCCATTTAACCCTTCTAACCTCCTGTATATCTGTGTATTGAATTACATTGCTATTGGACGTATAAATAGTAAATCTTGAAATAAAACTCAATTGTTTATTAGTGCACTAAAATTCCATACTTCAGACTACTTTACTAATAATACCTGCAGAACAGAAAACAAATTAACTCAGGTGTTCAGCATCACACATGTGGCTCAGGTTATCATTCCAGTTGCTTGGTTGTTCCTGTGGAATACATGACAAAGGTCAATCATGATTTAAGACTCACAATCATCAAATTTAAGCATGCAGTAGCATTGTGCTGCTGAAATTGCTTTATAAAGGCTTCAATGAGGCTTCTCCTTTCGGCCTCTTTAAAATCAAGCCTGAAAGGTTGCCTGTCATTGTATCTGCTACATCGAGGAGCTCTGCGCTGGCTGTTCCTCTGCACAAATCCAGAGCAGACAGTGATGTCTAACAGTTTTACTATAAAATAATCCCACTGGATCCCCTTTTCCTAAAACTCTGTTTAAAACACAAGGAATGCTTGATGTTCTGATCCCTTTTTGCTGAAATTCAGTAACAGGTGGCTGATGGAGGAGAGTAGGACACCAAAGTTATTAACTCAGTATATTTGTGTTAATAAATTATTAATGACATATCTTGCTATTTTATAGCTCTTGAGCTAACCTTATTCGTTGTCTGTCTTTTTTGGATTTAACATCAGTCCCTATTTTCTTTTCTTCCCCTATCTTTGAATTTTTTCTTCTCCTACAAATGATCAACACTCCTACTTCCAAACTCTTGAGGTCAGTCTTCAAACAGTTCTTTTTCAGCAAATGTTGCAATTTTCAAGGCCTCTGACAATCTGACCATTTGTAATGTTGATCATGGGGAGACAGAGAGCTCTTCCTTGGTGAAGTTTCTGTCAGCACTCGGTCTCATGTGAGAGCATTTTGGCTCATTTTCAAGTTCAACTTTGCTGTTAGGTTCGCAGTCTTTAAGGTGGTATTGTCCTCTTTATGATTCAACTGTAGATGGTAGGGGTGGTCTGACTGGCCGTGTCCTCAGCATTGGGAAGACGCTGACGTCAATGGAGGTGGGCTTGGGCCTGTGATGCATCAGGTTGGCACGCCTCTCTGTGGAACGCCTCCTGCATCACTGCTCATTTCTGAGCATCTGGCCCTGTAGCTCTGTCTCGCTGTCGTCATGTCTGTTGGTTTGTTGTGCTCTGCAGGTGCCTTGGTCTGTAGCCAGACTTTTGTCTTTCTGCCATCAACTTTAACTTTTCACTTCTTTGTTTGGGAGTTGTTGTTTTTTCTATTCAAATCTAGCTCTCATCTCCTCCCTATCTAATATAGCCTCTTTTTTTCCATCTCTCCTTTATATCTTAACTCAACCCTTTAAAGACCCTAATTAGGGCCCGAGCACGAACCGTGCGAAACTGTAAGGATTATTTTCTTTTTTCTGCAAAGTAAGCTCAATTTTGGGGTCCTAAACATACTCAAACTCACCAAACTTTGCACACATGTCAGAAGTGGTGTAAAATTTCGTATTTTATGGGTTTCGCGCATGGGCGTGGCAAAATGACTCTCTAGCGCCTAGAAAATTGGATCGTCCACGTTCAACCTACATGCACGAAATTTTCTGGAGATATGTATCATGTCCAGACGCACAAAAAAGCCTCAAGAACCCATAACCTAAACTCAACAGGAAGTCGGCCATTTTGGATTTAATGGTCATTTTTTGATGATTTACACACTCTGTACTTTAACAAACTCCTCCTAGGCGTTTAGTCCGATCAACTTCAAATTTCTGCTGTGCCTTCTAAAGGCATTGACGATGAAAAGTTGTGCTATCTGTGAGTTTCCATGTCCATGGCATCAAAGATCAATGCTTCGCCATGAAACAGGAAGTTATTATAACTTCAGTGTACATGCTCACATCTGAACAAAACTTTACGTGCTTGATAACTGTCCCACCCCGAAGACATCCACACGTCAAAATTAATTTATAATCACAGCGTCAAGTGCTATGTAGCACCACAAAGCGGACACAGGAAGTGACGTATAACACAGCGAATTTGTGCTCTGGCAACATTGCAACCTGAACAACCTAAACATTCATTCTGTGTGTGGCGGGGGCATCACTCACTGATCCTTCAGAAATGCATCGGAAAATGTAGCGTGTGTGGAAGCTACCGCGCTACTCGGCCAATAAAAGAGCTTTGTTACTGAAAAGCTATTTGATTCAGAAAATAGCGACGCTCCCACCAAGCTACTGAGAAATGTAGTTAAACTAGTAACGGCACTACTTGTAGCGGCACTACTGCCCAACACTGTATACAACTTGTGAACTGTATGATCTGCCTTTTACACAGGTTTCTCTCGTTAGTTCTGCATTTCAACCATGGTTGAAGCTGAGAGGTTGCTGTGATGATATATTTTACAAACATGTTTTTCCTTTTCCCAGCATACGCATCAGCCCTCATGGAGTCCACTGCACCTGCCCCGCTTAGCAGATTGGCCAAAAGATCCTCATGGATGGATGAGGGAGTCGGCCTTTGTCGGTTAACGGTTTAACACAGGACATAAATGTGAAACCAGCTACCACAGAAGTCTTGGTTCGCGGTTTTCAGGTTAAGGTCTTTATTAATGAAGGCAAAGCCAGATCAGTCCTACAATTAATATTATCCTTGGCCAAAGCCAAACTCAGTGACATTTGTCTATTTGTAAGATATCTAAAAAACATCTCTAAAAGACAGATTTAATCTGGTAAACAAATGTCTCAGCCAACGCTGGAGGTGTGACTTTTGTTGTTCTTAACATTGCAATAAAGTGTTTTGTTTTGTCACTGTACTCAAAAGTACTGTACTAAAAGAATGGTCTGTGGGTATTTTCATGTAGAGCAGGTAAATGTCATTTAAAATATTTTCTATTAATAAAATCTTGAGAATTACAGCTTTGGTTTGCTCTTGAGTCTTTTGTAGTTTATAATGTTGTCTCATTTTAGTGCATCCACACATTTTAAAAAGTTCCAATCTTGTGTTTGTGTTGTTAGTTGCAATTTATAAATATAATAATACATGAATAGTTTTATATAAAACATGTTTAACCATTAATGCATCTGTTCAATATATAAATGATTGCAACTGCATAAAATGTGATTAATTTTATTGTCAACCTAATAAAGCTATATAAAATGTGTAAATTCAGGACACAACACATAAAGGTAAGAACTTCATAATGTACCTGCCTTAGGCCCAGCAACCTGCCTGTGTATGGTATGCTTGGTAATATAGGGCCACAATATCTACAGCTAAAGCTGATGAAAATATTATTGTCAGTGTGATATAAGTAGTGGTGATGTACATACAATGTTGTGTTTCTTATAGCCTACATAAACAGAAATAACTCAGATTCCATTTTAATCTCTCCAGTTTACTATTTATCCTCTTAGTAAAGTTCATAACAAGTCAACTTTACATGCAGAAGATCAAGTATATGGTTGTATTGTAACTGTAGACAAAATTGCACAGTTCAACTCCCCCCTGCGGTAAAGTAAGCGCACCATAAAATGTAGTGGGACTTATCATGTGCAGTGCGTGACAGGACCATCGACTGTGTGATTGATACCAGTTGATACTCGCACATTAGTTTCTATCATGGGTAAGTAATAGCTACTCCAGCCAGACAGTAAAGTCTACAAAACTTCACAGTGTCGTGATGTTAACACAGCATATCGTTAGCGAACACTCCACCAGTCAGTTTTTGGTTTTCATGGTAATTTATTTAGTATGACTATTAACCACACCCCCATTCTACTACATTTTACTTTGAATTTTGAATGTTAACAAGTTTCTAATAAGAGCCTAAAAGAAGTCCCAAAGGTTAGAATGTTTTCTTTTAAATTCTTTTTAATACTTTGAATTTTGAATGTCATGACATTGCCTTTGATGATGAAATCTGGTCTGCAGGCTTGTGTATATAAGACCCAAGTGTTGGTTTAGTTGCAGTTTTTCTCAGAAGATCTCTTCCTGCTAACACGACAGCACTGGTAAGAAAATAAGCTTGTGGCTAAAAAAATCATCGGTTGACCTCTGGCCTCCCTGGTAAAAATAATAGAATAGAGAATAGAATAGACACTTTATTGTTGCAGAGGGGAAATTTATCTTGGGCACAGTGCTACTCAGCAAAGTGCATCCTATTTCTTTTAAAAAAATTTAACTTATTTATTACATTCAAGTGCAACTTCAGTGTTCCTGTTAAATGCAATTTTTTTCAGGACGCCGGTCGTTCTCGGGAGCAGCTGGTTACATTGGTGCCGTGACCCGGTTGGGAGTGAGGCTCATGGGGGGGGGTGTGACGGAAGCAAGCAAGGTTGTGCTGCGAGAAAACCTCACTACCCAACACTTTAAGTGATGCATGGGTTTAAGCCTCCTCGTCAGCACGTCCGCCTTCCGTACCCGAGGTCGCCAGTTCAATTCCGGGCCCTGCATTACGTACTCATGAGCAGCCGGTTAAAATTGCTGTGACTGTGACGTAGTGTAAAAGTGCTTTGAGTAGTTGGAAGATCAGGAACGCGATGTACAAGTACAGAACATTGACCAATTAACAAATAACATTGTGTGATGAAAGCCAGCGAGGCTGTGCAGTGAGAAAAGCTCACTAAGCAACACCGAATCAGACGTCACCGATTCGAGTCAGGACCGTGCAGTACGTTCTCAAAAGCAGCCGGTTACATTGGGGCTGTGACATGGATGGGAGTGAGGTTTTCGGGGGTGAGTGTGAAGGAAGCCAGCGAGGCTGTGCAGTGAGTAAACCTTAGTCCTCGAGACTTAACAGGGGACCAACGCTAGTGCCCGTGGGTTTAAGCTTCCTTGTCAGTGTGTCCGATTCCCATACACGAGGTCAGCGGTTCAATTCAGGGCCGTGTAGTAAGTACTCGGGAGTGGCCGGTTACATTGGTGCCGTGATCCGGATGGGAGTGAGGTTTAGGGGGGTGAGTGTGATGGAAGCCAGCGAGGCTGTGCAGTGAGTAAACCTCACACCTTGACACCTTAAGAGACGCACTGGCGACCGATGCTACTGCCAATGGGTTGTAGCCTCCTCGTCAGCGTATCCACCTCGCATACCTGAGGTCGCCAGTCCGATTCAGGGCCGTGCAGTACGTACTCGGGATTAGGCGGTTACATTGGTGTCCTGACCTGGATGGGAGTGAGGTTTAGGGGTATGAGTGTGGCGGAAGCCAGCGAGGCTGTACAGTGAGTAAACCTCACTCCCCAACGCCTTAAGAGACTCACTGGTGACCGACGCTAGTGCCCATGGGTTATAGTCTCCTCGTCAGCATGTCCAACTCCCTTACCCGAGGTCTGTGGTTCAATTCAGTGCCGTGCAGTACATACTCAGGAGCAGCCGGTTACAGTGGTGTCATGACCTGGATAAGGATTATGTTCCCGTTTGGACGGAAAAATGAATGGCAAAGTATTGCCATTGTCAAAAACGTGACATGGGGTCAATGTGGTCGACACTTGGCATCACTTGAATGGGGACAAAGCGGACCGTTGGCGACGTTCGGGAAAACATGCCTTACCCCCGAATAACACGGGGGGTGCTGCGGTGCAGTTTGACACTAGGGAGAGTCAGGGTTTTTTCGCCCCCGGGACCCAGGAGAGGCCCCACTTTGCGGGGTCGGGTTTTTTCCTCTCCCAGACCCGACTCGGTTTCAAACCATGGAAACTGACCGAAATGAACGCGTCATCTTGTCCTAGGCCACGTACGCTGTGCTCGCTCCAAATATGGGGCAGGTGGGACACGTTAAACCCACAGGAACGGCGGCTTGATGTCAGGCCTTCAGCGCGACACAATTGAGTTGACAAATGGATTCAATGACCTCTCCACTGTAAGTGATGACATTTGTCCTGACAATTGGGAACACAGACCCCACCACTGTAAGTGATGCCAAATGTCAGAAAATAAGGAATTGAGCATTTCTTGTCAAATGGCATCACTTACAATGGAGGGGGGGGTCTATTTTCCCATTTGTCAGACTGGACCTTTTAATAATAATAATAATAATAATAATAATCCTTATTTGTAGTGCACTTTTCAAAAACAAGTTACAAAGTGCTTTAACAAGTGTAAAGACAATAATTCCCAAGAGACAATAATACAAAAAACAATACAAGATAAAAGCATGAAAACATTGAAAAGACTAAAATACAGATAAATATAAAATTAGTAAAATACAATAAAATAAAAGGGATAAAATAAAGTCAAATAAGATCGGGAAAGGCTCTCCTATAAAAGTATGTTTTAAGAAGGGACTTAAAAGAGTTCACTGACTCAGCTGACCTCATTTCCTCGGGCAGGCTGTTCCAGAGCCTCGGGGCCCTGACAGCAAACGCTCTGTCCCCTTTAGTTTTCAGTCGACACTCTGGAACAGACAACAGACCTCTGGAAGTTTTGGAAGGAAGTTTTTCCTTGCCTCTGTCGCCTAGTGCTTGCTCTTGGTGGGAACTGTTGGGCTTCTGTAAATATCATCACAGAGTATGGTCTAGACCTGCTCTTTTATGAAAAGCGCTGTGAGATAACTGTTGTTGTGATTTGGCGCTATATAAATAAAACTGAATTGAATTGAATTGAATTGCCAGAGGATCTCAAGGTACGTGCTGGTGTGTATGGGACTAAAAGGTCAGAAATATAACAAGGCGAGAGGCCATGAAGACCTTTAAAAGTGATCAATAGAATTTTAAAGTCAATTCTAAAACATACTGGGAGCCAGTGTAATGAAGCTAAAATAGGAGTAATGTGGTCATATTTCTTTGTTCTGGTTAAAAGCTTGGCAGCTGAGTTCTGGACAGTCTGGAGTCGATCAATAGATTTTTGGGTTAAACAGGTGAAAAGGCTGTTGCCATAATCCAGGCGTGATGAGATGAAGGCATGTAAAATGGTCTCGGTGTCCTTAAAAGTTAACACAGATCGAATTTTAGCTATATTTCTAAGTTGATAAAAACATGAATGAACAAGCTTTGTTGTGTGCTGCTTGACATTTAAATTACTATCAAACCAGACCAAGGTTCTTTGCCACAGGCTTAATGTGATTTACTAGCGAATCAGCAGATGGCAGTATTTGATTTGCCATCTGCTGGGACCCAATGACCAGGATTTCTGTTTTGTCTGAGTTCAGCTGGAGGAAATTATTTGACATCCATTTTAAGTGAACTCAGCATTCCAGGGTCTGTGGATCTGACGGGCAAGTATATTTGTGTGTCATCAGCATAAATATGAAAAGAAATGCCATGTTTATGGATAATATGTCCAAGGGGAAGCAGATACAAGGAAAACAAAATGGGTCCTAAGACCGACCCCTGAGGCACACCATATTTAACTGGACAGAACGAGGAGACATAGTTGTTTACAGACACGCAAAACTTCCTATTTGACAGGTAGGATGAAAACCATTCTAGGGCAGTACCAGAGATCCCCACCCAGTGCCTCAGTCTGTCTAACATGATGTTGTGATCAATGGTGTCAAAAGCAGCGCTAAGGTCCAGGAGTACAAGGACTGAGCACATGCCTTCATCAGCAGACATTAAAAGGTCATTGGTGACTTTAAGCAGGGCAGTCTCAGTGCTGTGGTACTTCATAAAACCAGACTGAAACTTTTCAAATATTTTGTTATTTTCCAGTACAGTGAGCAGCTGTTTGGACACAATGCTTTCTAGAATCTTTGCAATAAAAGGCAGTTTTGAAATTGGTGTGGAGGGAGGGATCTAAACCAGGTTTCTTTAAAAGTGGGTTCACGCAAGCCGTTTTAAAATAATCAGGGACACAACCAGTAGATAGGGAGCTGTTGAAAACAGAGATCAAATGGGGCCCAACAGAATCTATTACTTTCAGTAAAAATTTTGTAGGTATTACATCAAGTGGGCTGGAGGACACTCTCATTTGTGTTATTGTTTTTAAAAGCTCAGACAAGTCGATGGGATAAAACTGGTTAAAACTCTCTTGTTGCTGGTGAGGAACCTCTGAGTAAGAGGCTGCAGGGGTAATAGAGGCTCTGATTGACACCACCTTATTGATAAAATAAGATAAAAACAATTCACAGTCATCATTACTTCCAGCTGAGGCACAAGTAGGGGTTGGGTTTACCAGCTGATCCACAGTCTTAAACAGAAACCTGGGATTGTGTTTATGTGTAGTAATGAGTTCAGAAAAATAGTGTGTTCTCGCATCCTTAACCATGTTATTGTAGTTAATTAATAAATCCTTCAGACTGAGGTAATGGACTTGGAGACTGGATTTTTTCCATCTGCGCTCTGCTTTCCTGCATTCCCTTTTTAGGCTGCGAATGCTGTCATTTATCCAGGGTTGCTTACTAGCTTTAGACGTAGGCCTAACCTTTAGAGGAGCAGTAATATTTAGTGACGACAAGCAGATATGATTGAAGTGAATGACCAGATTGTTGGTGTTGGAATCAGACAGGTGTTGGCTTTGGCTCTGAAAGAATGTGCAAAACTTTGAAACACTTTGTTCATTAAAGAAGCGAGAACACACAGGGCTTGGTGAGGCGGCATGAGTAACAGGCGAATCGCAGCTAAAAACAATACATCTGTGGTCAGATATGGTCATGTCCACTAATTCCACAGAGGAAATACTGACACCCAGGGTAAAAACCAAGTCCAGTGTATGACCACGGTTATGTGTTTGCCCTTTGACATGTTGTTTGAAGTTAAAAGAAGTGGCCATATTTAAAAAGTCAGTTGCATTAACATTGGTGGGGTCATCAACATGAGTATTAAAATCGCCACAAAGAACAATTCTGTCATAATTTAAAACCAGAGTAGATAAAAATTCAGGAAGTTCTGATAAAAATCCTCCAGGCGGTTTTGGGGGGCGATAAATTATAACAAATATGATAGGTTGCAGCCCTCCAACTTTAAGAGTGAGAACTTCAAAGGAGTTAAATTCATCACAGCGTACTTGATGACATTTAAAATATTTCCTATACACGCTCACTAGCCCACCACTACGACCACTGACCCTCGGTTGACCAAAACAATCATATTGAGGCGGACACAGTTCAGATAGCTGGCTATAGTCATTCATTTGCAACCAGGATTCAGTTAAAAACATAAAATCTAGATTTGCAGACAAGATAAAGTCATTTAAGATAAAAGTCTTACTTGAAAGTGATCTCACATTGAAGAGAGCCATTTTAAATGAGTTTGTTCTGGGTGCTGGAGTTGGTGCAGTTGTCCTACTATTATTTCTGTGTGGGATGTGCACATTTCGGTTTACTGGTCTATGCGTGATGATGACGACAGGAATAGAAGTCTTTGGAACAGCGCTGGGAGCAGACGGCTTTACATGCCAGCAGGTGGAGACAGTTATTTGTGGCAGTGAGGCAGAGATCTGTTCAGTGAGCGGTGGTGTGTCCAGGTGTGCTGCATAAATGATTAGTCATTCACGTAAGTCATGTGTGGACCGCACCACATGCTGTATATGAGCAGCTAACATTTCTGAGCCCCGTTTGTTTGGGTGAAGTCCGTCTGTCTTAAAAAGAGACATTCTTTGCCAGAAAATATTAAAATTATCCACATAACACACACAATGAGCCCTGCAGGCAGACTGGAGCGGCCAGCACCGCGACCAACTGTGGTAATGGGACCAGAGATAAAAACAGACTTTCCACACTGCTTAGTTAAAAAGACGGTTAAAATCTGATTTTGTCAGCTCAGACTGCTGAAGAGTTGTGTCATTTGTTCCGACATGGACTATCACTCTTGTGATGAAGGACGGGAGCGACGGCATCAGGTCCTGGAGTGGTGGCACCGAGGAAGCAGTGAGTGGTAGTGTTAAAGAAATGGATGTTTCTGGTTATGGAGTCACCAATTATTAGTGTGGTTGGGGAGAAAAGAGGACGAGGAGATGCCGGTTGTGTGGTTTCAGAGCAAGACTGAGCAGTATCTGCATCAACACTGCGTGCGGACTGAGGATGGAGTGTGTGAGCTGCCGAGTGTTGTGTTGGAGTAGCAGTAACATACCTGAGAGAAGGGCTACCCGACGGTGCAGGGTAGAGACGGCCTCCGGAGCGTCTGAGCACAGCCTCCTTTAGGATCCTGCGTCGTGAAGCGGAGGTTTTTGACCAGGATGATGGCCGCCGATCAGGCCCAGCGGCAGACCGGCGGCCCAGTGCAGGAGATGTAGCCGGTGGAGGAGATGCAACAGTGTCGGCAGGCACTGTGCGCCGAAAGAGATCCGTATCAGGGAGACTCGAAGCCGCAGGTGCATCCGCTGGATGGACCGGAGTGTCGTTAGACAGGGCTGCATAGCGGTTGGAGAGGCCGATGTGTGGAGGAGAAGCAGCCCCATCTGAGCCTCTCTTAAAGCCACGGACTACCACTTCAGCCCAGGTTGACTGATGCTTCGGAGTCGAGCAGGATGAAAGCCTCGGAAGGCCAGAGGGGTCCCAAAACACGGTGTCCTGGATGTTAGCGGTTGTGCTAAGAGAAACAATCTGTTTGGCTTGTACTGAAGCCACATCCATAAAGCCAGTCAGCAGGGAATCTTTCTCTTTGAGTTCCTCTGAAAGTTGTCGGATGTCTTCCATAAGGTCAGCAATCTTCTTGTTCGCTTTCTTAAGGAGTGTGCAGTCCTTATGGGGCAGAGTTATCTCGGCTAGCATAGTCACCGGAGCTTTGTTGCGATCAGTAGCGTTGATCGCGTTTTTACGGTCATCTAGCTTAAAATCCATGTCGGATGACTAAAATCCTTAACCCACGTAAAACTTAAGTTAAAAACTTAAGTTAAATAAAAAGGATATAAAAAATGTAACGAAAAAGAGTGGATTAAAACTGGATAAGAGTTCGGTTTAAGACGGAGCTTCCAACAAGTGGCTACAGACGCCAACGCATGCTCAGAGTGCAGATTACGTCAGCAATTACGTCAGCGATCTTGTGACAAGATGATGCAAGGTACCTGTTCCTGTGTGAGAGAGCGACCGAGCCTGATGGTCGAGCCTTTTGGTCCTGAGGCCCCCAGGAACCATCCACATATACCAGGACAGACTCTCATTAATGAGGGGGGCCTCCAGGAACAATACACGGGCCCCCAGCTGTTATTCAGGTACCCTCCAAATTGACATTTGGGAAGCATTTTGACATTTCTCCTGACAATTGGGAACACAGATCCCCCCATTGTAAGTGATGCTAAATGTCAAAAAATAAGGAACTGAATATTTTCTGACAATGGCATCACTTACAATGGGGGGGGTCTACGTTCCCATTTGTCAGATTTGACCTTGTGGTCCTGAGGCCCCCAGGTACCATCAGAACAGTAGAGGGGCCACCAGCTGTGGTTCAGGTACCGACAAGGTGAGTTTTGACAGTTGGGAAGCTTTTGTCATTTTGACATTTGTCCTGACGTTTGGGAACACAGACCCCCCATTGTAAGTGATGCTAAATGTCAAAAAATGAGGAACTGAACATTTTCTGACATTTGGCATCGCCTACAATAGGGGGGTCACTGTTCCCATTTGTCAACATGGACCTTGGTGACAATTGGGAACATAGACCCCCCCATTGTAAGTGATTCCAAATGTCAGAAAATAAGGACTTGAACATTTTCTGACAAATGGCATCAATGTCAATGAGGGGGTCTATGTTTCCATTTGTCAGACTGGTCCTTGTGGTCCTGAGGCCCCCAGGAACCATCACCAGGTTTACATAAGCCTCCACATACACCAGGACAGGCTCTCATTAATGAGGGGGGCTCCAGGAACAGTAGAGGGGCCCCCACCTCTCTGTGCGCCTCCCATTTGTCGAATGTTCCCTCGTGTCATTCCAAATGTCAAAAATGTTCCCATTTGGAAATGAAAAACTATGCCACCTGGTGGGCGAAAAATATATTTTGACAAACGGGAACACTGGGCGAAAACTTTGAAAAATCGTAGCTCCGGGGCCGTGGCGGCGGTTTCTGATTTTTAGGCCCCCTCAAGGGTTTGACAAATTGGGGCCAGTTTTTCCCTTACCCCCCAATGATGTGGGTTGCCGTTTGTCAGAGCGTCCCTAAGGGGGATGGGAGTGAGGTTTAGGGGTGTGAGTGTGACAGAAGCCAGCGAGGCTGTGCAGTGAGTAAACCTCACTCCCCAACGCCTTAAGAGACTCACTGGCGACTGACGCTAGTGCCCATGGGTTATAGCCTCCTCGTCAGCGTGTCTGACTCCCTTACCTGATTGTCGGTGGTTCAATTCAGGGCCGTGTAGTACATACTCGGAAGCAGCCAGTTACAATTGCTGTGAATGTGACGTAGTGTAAAAGCGCTTTGAGTGGTCGAGTGACTACAAAGGTGCAATACAAGTACAGACCCATCATCATAGGGGCGGCTGTGGCTCAGGAGGTAGAGCGGGTTGGCCGTTAATCGGAAGGTCGGCGGTTCAATCCCTGGCTCCCCCTGGTTGCGTGTCGAAGTGTCCTTTGGCAAGATACTGAACCCCGATTTGCCCCTGGCGGCTGTTCCGCCAGTGTATGAATGAGTGAGCACTTAGGCTCAGTGTATGAATGTGTGTGACTGGTGAATGCAGATGTAGTGTAAAAGCGCTTTGAGTGGTCGAAAAGACTAGAAAGGCGCTATACAAGTACGGAGCATTTACATTACATTTACATCATCACATAGCAAATGTCATTGCTGTAAATGTATGAATAGCCTAAGGGGGTACATGTTTGATTTAATGTGCTTGATACCCCTTTCTCTCCGAAAATCCACCAACGCAGATGATGTGAACTGTGGTCCATTATTGGTAGCAATGACACGGGTTTCAAGCAAAGATGGAAGTCAGGAATGTTACGGCAGTGGCGGTATCTGCGGTGAGAGTAAAGGCTACTTCTGGCCACTTACTGAAGTAATCACTAAGTAGTAAAATACTGAAGGTGGTCCTGGAGATAAAGCAAATTATTATATTAGTCTGCCCAGTGATGATATCCAAACCATCATCACGACACTAACAGACATGCTGGGGGCATAAATTGCAGGCTCTGCCATTGCTGACATGCCAACTGTTACTTTTACACGAACATTGAAGGCGGTGCACAAGGATCTGTGCAAGAAGATACAAGCGGTAGAAGTGCTGCTGAATAATACATTTGTATACAGTGACATAAGTGACACTCTCACCGGCATCTGGTGACACCAAAAAAGACGAGCTGCGTTACCTGATTCTTCACATATGCCATTCTCAGCCTGTTCAATCCTCCGTGGCCCTCATAACATTATGTACCCCAAAACTGAATGGGTGAATGTACAAAAAAAAGTAGTACAAAAACAAGTACAGACCATTCACCATTTAGCAAATATCATTTCCTGCCAATGTCCCGATATAACTATATAATTGAGTGCAGAAGATGATGAAGCTCTCAGGATTCACCGAGTGACTAACATGTTTGAGCCCAAATTACACTGGAGAGCTGACATCAGTGTATAACCCCCTGCGGGCGCGTCATCTCAATGTTAATTCAATGTTTTTATTAATATCCCCGCTATTACGCAGCACATAGAAATGGTTCAGATATTGCCTTAATCGATAGATCTTGTTTGTCGTACATGACTCACACAATGAGCTAGGGGAAGACAACATGGCCGTTCACCTTGCGTAATTTGTGGATTGGCCTGTTTGTCTGCATTTTGTGTGAAACTAACCAATAGACGCTCTCCAAATTCCTAATGACCCACTTTGTACCACGCTAAATGTGTCCATTTTGGCTAAAATAAGCTGCGTCTGTGCTGCTTTGTGTATCTGTAAGTTGTCATGAACTTTGACATATTGACTGCCCCTTTAGTAAAGCACTAGTAGTTTAGTCCAGCTCAAAACATGCACATTATGTAAATAATGTAAATAGTGGGGCTTTTCTGTTTTTCTTTAATACATAGTTCTTTGGTTTTCCAAAAAATACTGTTGAAAAATTAAAACATGACTATTTGTACATTTTGTAAATATGTGGGGACGTTCTGTGTGGCTTTTATACACATAGTAAACATTTTGTTTGAAAGAAAGACCTGTTGTAATGCTAATTTTTCATTTGCATACATCCCATAAAGCTTGATATGTAGTAGGAAGTTATTATACAGTCCTGTTTTTGTCAGGATCTCCTGAACAGAACCCAGAAGCAGACCGGAGACAGTGCATTTTAGGATGTTTATTAGTGCGAACAGAGGTCGATAGTGAGCACAATCGGGAAGGGCAGCAAGCAGACAGAGAACTTGAACTTGAGCTGAGGTCCGAGAGGTGGGGGCTGATGGGCAGGCAGGGTGACGAGAATTGGGTTCAGAGATCACAATCCGAAGGCTGGTGCAGGGAGAAATAAGAAGCCGAAATAACAAACTAACTCAACAAGTCAATATGAAGTTGGGTGCAAGTGCATACACAGAATGACACAACGATACAGCAGAGACTGGATGGCTGGAGGCAGCATAAGAAGGCTGAGTAGATTGCTTGATCAAAAGCAGGTGAAGATCAGGGATGGGAAGCACGTGAGAGAGTGACCCAGATCCATGGACACGCCTCCCCTTCGTCGACTGTGCAAGGAGAGGGGAGAACACAGACAGACAACACAAAAAACAAAACACACCAAGCATCCTGCAGTCACACCAAAGAGAAAAAAGAATCGGTAGCGGCTCACTTCAAAGAAGCTCTGTCACAGAGCCGTAGTGCAAGCATGACTTTGACAGGCGGAAGGAAAAGTAGTTCCTATCAACCGAGTATAATTAGATTAATTTCATCTAACAGTAGGGGGGACAATAAACCTAAAATTTTTCAAGAGCAATTTGTGAAGGTGACACAAATAATACAGCCAAAATTGTACTTGTATAGGATACATGTACACAGAGAGAGGTCTTTTTCTGGCCAACAACACAAAGCAATAGTTGTTTAAATGTGACTTAAGTTCATAGGTTCACCATGCGGTCATATTATCCATCCTAAATAACTTGCGTCCTCTAGGCTACATTGTCATTTAGGTTTCTTCTGGGATAGAGGATATCTCTTACATATGTATATATATTTAACGGCAGCAGGCCAACTGATCTGCCCCTTAACATCATAATGCGCAAAACCCAACACAATGGTAGATCTACGGTATTAGCCTAATATTGGTTCACACAGGATTATTGCTGTAGTAAGAGATGCACAGATTACATTTTTCCTGGCTGATTCCAGTTACTGATTTTTTTAAAAGGTCTGACCTGTCGATTCCGATTTTATTTCTTTCTAAGATCTATAACTGACAGCATACACAAATATTTTTGTATCTATTTATTGTTAAAAAATCTATTTTTATTAGGATCCCCATCAGCACCAGTAAATGTTAGCTATTCTCACTGGTCTCAGTTGTATGGTCATAATGAAACAATGATTATAAAATAACATTAGCATTTTCACTGGAAGGAGCTGAAAATAAATTGCACGCCAATTAAATTCTACTCAATTCTCCAATTTATTTTTGAGTTTAATCACAAACTACAGTAATCTGCTCACCTTGCTTTTCCCCGTCAGACACACAAGCACACACCTACACCTGTCTAGAATTGTCCCAGACTAAGGATTTACATCCTTGTTTCGCTGCGAGATTGACAGTCGAATCAGGCTCCGCCCATCGAAGCATCCAATCTTCAACTGTTCGTGGGCCGGCCCTACATCTGTCTGTCTGTCTCTTTCTCTCTGTCTGCTCTGACTTTATTTGTCAGCAGTTTCATTTAAAAGAACTCACGTTTGGTGTTTCACCCGCGACTACGTTTTCACAGCAGCAGATGAGGAGGCTTGGTGTTAATTACCGATAGAGACCACCGTGGTATAAATGACATCGTCACCAACAGCTGTGTTCACTGTTGCTTTACCTGCTCCCTGCTTTACAATATCCACAGCGTCTCTTTCTGTGTTCTGCAGATGTAGTGAGCAGTGGGTCTTCTTCACTCTCATGAATAACTTCCACACACCTGAGACATGTTTTGGCCTGTGTGTGTGTGTGTGGCTGTCTGTGCACACATGGGAAACATGGCGCAGCGCAGCTTGTTTGTAACATTCAATGTCACCGGCAGAAAATTGGATATTTGACACTGTTCAGCCCCGGTCACCTGTCAGAGCCAAGTAAGCGAAAAAAACCCGGACTATTTCAGTCCCCAGCTGATCAATCTGCACATCTCTAGCTGTAGAAGATGATTTCCAGTCCAATAAGCTGTTAAACAAGCTACCAAATAAGCTAGGTAATGTTATAATAACAGAGTGGGCTCATAGAAAAATAATCGGTTTTCATAACGTTTTGTCATTTTTGTCTAGCCCCTCCGGGTTCCCACAGCCAGCGGCATCATGCACGACGTCACAGGGCCTCGACAGCTACAGCACACATCTCCAGCTCCCCCTGGCGGGGATGAGGTTGTATTTCCCCATGTGCCTGCTCCCTCTGTGTCTGTCATGTCTCAGGCAATCTTTGCCTTCTTTTCATCCTTGGATTCGCAGGCTGCACTTAACTCCCGTGCACACTTTCATCCCATCGTCCCTTCCTCTAAATGTAAATGCTCCGTACTTGTATAGCGCCTTTCTAGTCATTTTCTAGTCTAGTAGTGGCTCAGGAGGTAGCCACAGCCTGGCTACCCTTCCTTCCTTCCTTCCTTCCGCCATTTACAGCGGTAAGGCTTCTGCTCCTATCTCGTTTCAAGCAGTCGACGGCTTAATACACTCACTCAAGCTTTCCACAAACTCGGCATCCCTCTCTCAGAAGAGAAAACCTCAGGGCCTAGCACCTCCATCGAGTTCTTAGGGATCACCCTGGACTCAACATCCTTCCAGGCATCGTTGCCCTCAGAAAATACAGCGCATCTCTGAACTCCTCTCAAACTTTCTTCTATTCAGTTCAATTCAATTTTATTTATATAGAGCCGTATCACAACAACAATTATCTCACAGCGCTTTTCATAAAAGAGCAGGTCTAGACCGTACTCTATGATGTAATTTACAGAAGCCCAACAATTCCCACCAAGACCAAGCCCTAGGCAACCGAGGCAAGGAAAAACTTCCTTTTAAGAGGCAGAAATCTCGAGCAGAACCATGGCTCAGGGTGGGCAGCCATCTGAATCGACCGGTTGGGGGTGAAGGAAAGAGAGAGAGAGGGCAAGAGAGAGAGAGAGAGAGAGAGAGAGAGGGCAAGAGAGGAACAGAGAGAAAAAGAGAGGGATGGAAGGTGAGAGAGGGGAGGGAGGCAGCCTACACAATATACACACAGAGGTACAGACAGTAAAGGTGATGTTGCTATAGACTAAATGAAAAATGGTACAGATATTTATGGTAGTGTTAATGATAACAATCGTAATGTTAATGATTATAATAACAATAACAACAATAGGACTAGTAACAATAGTTGTTGTAGCAGAGGGTGTCGAGCAGGAACACGGGGGCAGCAGGTGACCCGCAGCCACAGCCAGAAACACCTGCAGGAAGTGATAGAAGGAGAGGGACGAGAAAGTACAAGACTACCGGAAAGGGGAGAAGTTGTGTTAGTAACATGCAATAATGGGATGAGGTTGCATACAGAGGGAGAGAAAGTAGAGGAGAGAGGAGCTCAGTGCATCATAGGATATGCCCCAGCAGTCTAGGCCTATAGCAGCATAACTAAGGGATGGTTCAGGACTCACCTGAGCCAGCCCTAACTATAAGCTTTATCAAAGAGGAAAGTCTTAAGCCTACTCTTAAATGTGGAGATGGTGTCTGCCTCCTGAACCCAAACTGGAACCTGGTTCCACAGGAGAGGAGCTTGATAGCTGAACGCTCTGGCTCCTAGTCTACTTTTGGAGACTCTAGGAACCACAAGTAACCCTGCAGTCCTCTGGTGGGGTAGTAAGGTACTATGAGCTCTTTAAGATAATACGGTGCCTGACCATTAAGAGCTTTGTAGGTAAGAAGAATGATTTTAAATTCTATTCTGGATTTTACTGGAAGCCAATGCAGAGAAGCTAAGACAGGAGAAATGTGATCTCTTTTCCTGGTTCCTGTCAGAACACGTGCTGCAGGATTCTGGATCAGCTGAAGAGTCTTAATGGACTTTTTCGAGCAGCCTGATAATAGGGATTTGCAGTAATCCAGCCTAAAAGTAAAAAATGCATGGACTAGTTTTTCTGCATCATTTTTAGACAGGATATTCCTGATTTTTGCAATATTACGTAGGTGAAAAAAGGCGGTCCTTGAAATTTGCTTAATGTGAGACTTAAACGACATGTCCTGATCAAAGATAACTCCAAGATTCCTCACAGTGGTGCTGGAGGCCAGGGCGATGCCATCAAGGGAAACTATATCTTTAGATAATCTATCTTAGGCCCCAGAACAATAACTTCAGTTTTATCTGAGTTTAACATTAGAAAATTACATGTCATCCAGGTTTTAACATCCTGAAGGCACATTTGAAGTTTAGCTAACTGATGAGTTTAATCTGGCTTGATCGATAGACATAACTGAGTATCATCTGCATAACAATGAAAGTTTATGGAATATTTCCTGATAATATTGCCTAAGGGAAGCATATATAAAGTGAAGAGGATTGGTCCAAGGACAGATCCTTGAGGAACTCCATGACTAACTTTAGCGTGCATGGAGGACTCATCGTTAACATGTACAAACTGAAATCGATCTGATAAATAGGACTAAAGCCAGCTTAGAGCAGTTCCTTTAATGCCAATGAAATGTTCCAGTCTCTGCAATAGGATCTGATGGTCAATGGTATCAAATGCAGCACTAAGATCTAATAAAACCAGTACAGAGACAAGTCCTTTGTCTGATGCAATAAGAAGGTCGTTAGTAATTTTCACCAGTGCTGTCTCTGTGCTGTGATGAACTCTAAATCCTGACTGAAAATCCTCAAATAAACTATTGCTCTGTAGAAAGTCACACAGCTGTTTAGCAACTGCTTTCTCCAGGAGAGAAATGGAAGGTTAGATATAGGTCTATAGTTGGCTAAAACATCCGGATCAAGTTTGGTTTTTTTCAGAAGAGGTTTAATTACAGCTACTTTAAAGTACTGTGGTACATAGCCTGTTGATAGAGATAGATTGATCATATCTAGTATAGAAGTGCTGACTAAGGGTAAAACTTCTTTAAGCAACAGGATGGGGTCTAAGAGGCAGGTTGATGGTTTAGATGAAGAAATTATTGAAGTTAATTGGTAAAGATTGAGGGAAGCAAAACAGTCTAAAAATATATCTGGTTCTACAGCTGTTTCTAAGGTTCCTGAGTTTAGAGATAAGTTGGTGCCAGTTGAGGGCAGGTCTTGGTGAATTTTGTTTCTAATAGTTAGAATTTTATCATTAAAGAAGCTCATGAAGTCGTAACTACTGAGAGCTATGGGAATACTTGGCTCAATAGAGCGGTGACTCTCACAGCCTGGCTACAGTGCTGAAAAGAAACCTGGGGTTGTTCCTATTTTCCTCTATTAATGACGAGTAGTACGCTGCTCTGGCATTATGGAGGACCTTCCTTGTGATCTGATAATGAATTTAGAGCTGATAGAATCGCATCCTTAAATTTAGCTACAGACATCTTGTATAGAAATTTTTGCCCAATGGCATATAGTTCAGCAATACAAACTCAAAAGTTATCAAACAGTGGTCAGATAAAGACGGATTCTGTGGGAACACTATTAAATGTTCAATTTCAATACCGTATTCCAAAAACAGGTCGAGGGTGTGGTTAAAACAGTAAATCGGTTCATGAACACTCTGAGAGAAGCCAATGGAATCTAACAGAGAGATAAACGCAGTACTGAAGCTGTCATTCTCTACGTCCACATGAATGTTAAAATCCCCTACTCCGTTTTAAGGACTAAAGTTGACAAAAACCCTGCAAATTCAGATAAGAATTCAGAGTACGGGCCAGGTGCTCGGTACACTATAACGAAAAGAATTGTTTGCAGTGATTTCCAACTTGGGTGTGAAAGACTAAGAGCAAGGCTTTCAAATGAGTTATAGTTTAGTTTAGGTTTAGAGCTGATTAGTAGGCTAGAGTCGAAGATAGCTGCAACTCCACCTCCTCGGCCTGTGCCTCGAGGAATGTGAGTATTAATATGACTGGGAGGGGTGGATTCATAACTAACATATTCTCCATCACCCAGCCAGGTTTCAGTAAGACAAAATAAATCAATATCATAATCTGATATTAGTCAGATGCACCAAACGCCAGTTACTACCCCTCCTCAGCCATCTCAGTTATGCTATTCGCATAATTCCACAAGCAAAATCCTTCTTGTCCAATCTTTTAACCAAAGCCGCAGCCATCCCCTCTCCATGATAGAGTTGTTCTAAATGAGGCATGCAAAATGGAAATGCGCCTTTGGCAACATTTCCTGGCTTCTTGGAATGGCATTTCCTTCTTCTACAAGGACTTCATCACCCAGCCAGAGGACATTCAGGGGGGGAGATGGTTTGCTTCCAGCCCTCAGAATTCAGATCTTTAAGCACCAAGTCCGGCTCTCCTTCGTTGGCACTCCATAAACTATACCCCATCGTCATAGCCTCTATTCTTTGGGGGCACAAATCCGTACTCATTCACTCCGACAACATAGCAGTAGTAGAAATCTTAAACAAAGGTCGATCTCATTCTCGGGTCATCGCACAGTTCAGACTCATACTAGTAACGGCCCAACATCAGTTCATCCTTAGGGTAGTTCACATTCCCGGCCACCAAAACAGCATCAGCGATTCTTTGTCTCGTTTCTCTTTTCAGAAATTCAGACACTTGGCTCCAGAATCGGACATTCATTCCACACCAGTGCCACCGTTTTCAGTGAACTCCTCAGCTGAGAAACCTCTCTTACACCTCACAAGAAGCCATCATCAACAGCCTCGCCCCTAGCGCTCTCTAATCCTACTTAACCGGCTGGAAACACTTCAAGGCTTTTCACGCCACATATCGGCTGCCATTTCCCTCTCTGGACACCATGTCCATCTGCAATTTTATCACCTACGCACATTCCATCCAAACAAATCCGCTCCTCTACCAACCACACCTACTTAGCAGGTATCAATTTCTTCTTCAAAATAGTCACCGGCTTTCAGTGTCACAATGTTAATCAAAGGCTTGCGGAAACAGGAACCAATTCTCACCGCTCAGACCACCTCAGCCTCTGCATCCATTCTCTGCGTTCACGATATGTCTCAGCTCCTATCTCAGCCCCTACGAGCCACTAACCAAATACATCGGCTCCAGGTACGCCGGCAAGGCATCACCACAACATCCACTTTTCCTTACCAAAACAGGAAAAATGGTGACTCTATTCTGGTTCCAGAAACATCTGAACAGAATCCTCTGTATTTCAGGCATTTCACCCGAACACTATTCAAGCCATTCATTCCAGCGTCCACAGCGGTTAGATCAGGCATCTCCAACCAAACCATTAAGGTTCTTGGCCACTGGTCATCCCGTCAATAAATCACACTGCTGTTTTTGTAAACTCCATATGGTGTAACCCAGGACATGTTACCACGAAGGCATATATCTACACGCCAGATGTTGAGGTGCTGGCTGTCAGGTTGAGACCATACTACCTGCCTCGGGAGTTCTCAGGTGCCATTGCCGTCACTGGGCCTTTCTCAATCTGTGTTCTTGTCTGGACTTGTATTCTTGTAAAACGTCATCTTTTGAGGCACATATTGTCCCAATTCACAAGTTTGCATTTTGGCAAGAACGGTTAAAATTCCCGGAAGTGTTCTTGACACGCCCATTTTACCGAGAATGCATCGGTTGGTGACTTGTGTGAACTTCTGTGTGAACAGATATCCCGGCATTCAAGCGAGGGGTGGAAAGAAGCTGAGAGAGGGGCTAACAACAGAACGTTATTTACTATTTTCGTACGTTACACCAAATCCACTTCTGAGAAGTTTTAATCAACTGTGTAGATGTCGAATATTGGCAATTTTACTAAAAATTATGGTGAATTGTCAGCGGGGGGAGCTAGCGAACCAGCCCGCGGGGGGGAAGCTAACAAGTTTGCTGGCCAGTCAGCTCACACTGCCCTCAACAGACATGCAGACTACTGCAGCTAACACAGCAGAGTCCAGCAACATAGTTTAAATGTTTGTTCCGCTGTTATTCTGTCATTACATTCTGAGTAATTGTGTAGGGTTTTAACTTAAATCAAGAGACATCTGGACGATGTACAGAGTAATGGCGGCTGTGGCTCAGGAGATAGAGCGGGTTGGCCGTTAATCGGAAGGTCGGCGGTTCAATCCCTGGCTCCCCCTAGTTGCGTGTCGAAGTGTCCTTGGGCAAGATACTGAACCCCGAATTGTGTACGAATGAGTGTGAATGTTAGTTTCCGTTTGAGCACTTAGGCTCAGTGTATGAATGTGTGTGACTGCTGAATGCAGATGTAGTGTAAAAGCGCTTTGAGTGGTCGAAAAGACTAGAAAGGCGCTATACAAGTACGGAGCATTTACATTTAATGGTGATGTACAGAAAAATCTTGTGAAACTTTGGAAAAAATAAACAGAAATAGTACAAAAGGGGACTGTCTTTGCTTTATTATTATTATTAGGGCCCTAGCACAAAAGTGCAAGGGCACTAACTGTGTCCTAGCACGAAGTGCAAGGAACCTTTTGTTTTGCTTAGAGTTATTATTATTATTATTGTTATTATTATTCTCCCTCGGAAACGCATTTTTCGTGGTCTTAGGATAATCGCATGGTCATGAACTGGTGAAAATTGTGCAATTTTCTGTAGTGATTGGGCCTGAACGAACAACTTCTAGCACTTTAACCCGATTAACCTGAAATGTGAGTAGCGCCATCTTAAGAGCCTGGCGATGTCACATTGTGAAGCTTTTTGTCATTGATCAAACTGTGTGTCCATGGCGTGCCGTTGAATTGATGTTACGCCATGAAAAAGGAAGTTGCATGTAAATGGACTTGACATGATCAGATCTGTCCCAAAATTCAAACCTCTTAGAGAGTTACCTGTCAATATCCATTCATAGTGATAGTGCCACTTACTGGCATCTGGAAAGGACACGTTTTAAAATTTATTTCTTATGCCTCTTTCATATTTTTACCCAACTTAGCACCTTAGCGGAAAATGTCCATAGTGAGGCATTTATGTTCCTCCTAACAGGTTGACCACATCCATCTTAAAGTTCTTTTCAAATGCTCTTGCCTTGGTGAGTAATCATTCGCAATTCAACAGGAAGCTTCTTTTTTGAGAGTTCCCTAAACCCAACCGGAAGTCAGCCACTTTGAATTGAATAACTGACACCACAACCATACTTTGTGAGATATTTTCGACACGTCACCTGTGTGATTTTTGCATTGATAACTCCAGAGCGGTGCCAGCTGGAGTGCGATGCAATAGTCCCAACTGTCGCTGCACCCGAGGGACGCAAGGGGGGAGGGCCTGCTCAACGCTGCTTGCAACTTTTTTTTTTGAGCACGAACCGTGCGAGGTCCGTATTGAAACTGTAAAGGTTTTTTTTTTTCTATTTTCTGCCAAGTAATCTCAATTTTGGGGGCCTATACATACTTGAAAACTCACCAAATTTTGCACACATGTCAGAAGTGGTGAAAAATTTCATATTTTATGGGTTTCGCGCATAGGTGTGGCAAAATGACTCGCTAGCGCCACCTAGAAAATTAGAAAAAAAAAAAGAATTAGCCCCTCGTCCACGTTCAACCTACATACATGAAATTTTCTGGGGACATGTATCCAATCAAGACGCACAAAAAAGCCTCAAGATCCCATATCATAAACTCAACAGGAAGTCGGCCATTTTGGATTTAATGGTAATTTTTTGATGATTTACACACTCCGTACTTTAACAAACTCCTCCTAGACGTTTAGTCCGATTGACTTCAAATTTCTGCTGTGCCTTCTAAAGACATTGACGATGAAAAGTTGTGCTATCTGTGAGTTTTCATCAAAGGACGTGTCTGTGGCGTCGATGATTTGCCATGAAACAGGAAGTTATTATAACTTCAGTGTACATGCTCACATCTGCACCAAACCTTACATGTAGGATGAGAGTCCCGCCCTGAACACATGTACATGCCGACATTCACCCACAGTCATAGCGCCACCTGCTGGCAACAGGAAGTGACGTTTAAAGAAGCAGCCCCTGGTGCACGTTTGACCTACATGTATGAAATTTCTGTGGCACATGTATCATGTCCACACGTACCAAAAAGTCTCTTGGAGTGATGCCCTAAACCCAACAGGTAATTGGCCATTTAGAATTTTACGGCCATTTTTGGATGATTTACACATTCCGTACTTTAACGAACTCCTCCTAGGGATTTAGTCGGATCGACTTCAAATTTCTGCTGTGCCTTCTAAAGGCATTGACGATGAAAAGTTGTGCTATCTGTGAGTTTGTGTCAATGGGCGTGTCCGTGGCGTGGTGTCAAAGATCAGCTCTTCGCCATGACACAGGAAGTTGTTGTAACTTTCTCCATCTCTTATCTGACATCTTTTATTTTATCTTTAACTACTTAGTTGTTATTTTACCACATATGTTGCTGCCACAGCTCCCTCCTTTGACCACCTTTGCAGTTAATTTCTCTTTTTTTGTGCTCTTTACCCTTTAATTTCAACTGCTGTGTGCCTCCCAGGACAGCCATCGCACACTCACTGCGAGCAAGCACTTACTCTGTGGAAACTTTAGAATTTGGACAGCCTTAACACCTCGAAAAAGAAGAAGATAGTTAGTTGTCAAGACACACAACCAAGAAACTAGAATGAAACAATTCATTGAAAAAACTTTGTCTTTAATCTCAAGGAGCTATTCAAATGAAAAATAATCAAAGCAGAGCTTACTAACAAATAACTAACTTCAGTGACTGAATCCATACTTGAGAAACTAAAAACTATTCAAATATCAAATAAAATTGATGGCTCTCAATCCCTTCTCCAACTTAAATCCTTCATAGATAATACCTCACATTGCTTCCTATCAATCTGTACTTCTATGTTTCAATAAATTAGCACCTTATCAGATGTCATCATGTCATCATTTTTCTAGTTTTGTTCCGACCAAAAAGTGTGTTCAGCCTGTTATTCTGAACTAAATTTCCTTTAATATCATAATACTTTAGTAGGCTGTTTCAACTACACTTTTCTTTTTCGTATCCAGCAGTCATTGCCATTCTTTTACTAATCTGCTTACTGTCAGGCTGTTATTGCTGCTATTAACTCATGAGTAACTTGCTATAACGTGCTGTTGTTATACTATAAAGGTGCAACAGATCACAAAACTCTCATATAACTTTTGGTTTAGGGCTGAACTGCTCTCTTTTTCTCTCTCACTGCCTGCTGTCCTCCCCCACATGGACACACACACTCACACGGACACAGCTGCACCTCAGCTCCTTCTCTGTGCCCCTCCCACGCTGCACTCTCTGTTAGCATAAGCAAACTCCTTTTTCTCTTTATCTTATCCAGTCTCCATTATTCGGGCGTGGACTGCCACTTCAGAACTTAATTTTGCACATAGCTATATCACAATTCGATCAGATACTACATCAAAGTTGTCTTTCACACTATACTAGTTCACATTAACTATTTTATCAATATATATTGATATATCTATTACTTTATAACTCCTTCCATCAACTTCTTATACTTTTTATATCTCCATATCAGCTCTATTCATCTATTATCCTTAGGCTTTATATTAGTTTATTATTAGATCAGTTATTCAACTATCATTATTTTATACTTTTTATCTAATGCTTAAACATGAGTCTTCAAGACTCAAACTCTTAGTATTATTATTTTAGGCCTCTGTACTCAGTTTTTTAACATTTATATACACTTTTTGTTAACACACAGCTATCAACTATATTTTCAGCAATATTTACATGCACATACGTTTCTCTATTCTGACTCCTGCCGGTCCCTAACTCGGAACCAATTTACATTACCTACGTTTTTAATGGACTGAACTGATACACTTCCTCGACACAGAACCAGTCTACACACAAATAGCCTCTCAATCCACTTCTTCGACATGAGGGCGTCAACTTGTTTTATCTTTAAGCACGCTTTATTCTCCTATCCTGCCGCAGTCCTATTTTAGTCTCCTAGCGGTAACGTGCTGCAGTACATCTGCCCGTGCAGTCCTAACCTACCATCGAAGAGCCTCAACATTCGGTTGAAATCCTGCGATATAAGCTAGCGGTAGCCACAGAATGATCGTCTTATCAGTACATCCGCCCGTTCAGACCCAACTTTAACTAGTATTCGTTGGCGGTAGCCGCAGTAAGCCTAAAGTCTTTTTACTCATTATACTCAATGAGCCTATGTGATTTACACTCAAAGCGAACACTTAAACACTCAAAGCGCACCTTAACTAACATGAAATACACACAGTTAACAAACGTTTAGCACAAACACTACAATCACACTCATACGGAGCACCTGCCTGCATCAATCATACGTTTGCACCCATCTCTACCACATCAGCGGTTCTCAATCTGTATCTGCTTTTTCTATTTTAGTAAACTTAGTTCATTTTTAGCAAATTCAGTTCAATTTGTAACCATTTTCCTTCATTTATTTTTGTACTTTAACTAGGTTCAAGAGTCAGGAAGCTTTTTCCGAAACTTCACCTGGGCAGAGAATCCTGTACTCAGACACACACTATTATGCAGAAATTTTAGAAAAAGGTTTTCTGCTTACCTTTTTAAGTGCGCACATGTGTCTCTGAGATACAGTCTGTCCGTTCTTGGTCAAGGTCATCCTGCCCCTGTTCAACTCTCCTGGCATGGCTCGACAAGTAATGTTGTGTAAAAATTCAAGACTTGGGCCAGATAAGAAAGCTTGAACTTTTACCAACATTTTTATTATCAACAAAAACAGACACCAATTAGAATACAAAAGTTCCACCGGAGTTTGTCAGAGATCTGTGCAAAATAGAGCCCCATTCTGTTACCAGAACAGAGACCCGAGTCGACATGAAAACCATGTAATGACTGATTTTCACCTCCTTTTGGACCTCCTTTTATAGCTCTGTTTGTTGGCTTCACATCATCTCTTGGCTCTCTTTCCTACTGCACCTGGATCTGGGAAATTCCCTGACTGCCTGCTCCTCCTCTCTGTGTCCTTTGTCCTTGATCATGCCATTTCATCCATAACCTGACTTTTGTGGAATAAACTGGTGTTGTTTGTGCTCTGTGCTAGAAACAGGACATTCTTACTGTGATGGACTATATTGATGTATGTTTTGTAATACAATTTTCACAAAATCTGCTTCTACATTTTCTTTTGCAAGTGTTTTTGATGCTGTCTTACTGTGCTCCCCCCTCTGCTCCCAAAGCACACGTGCTTGCGCGCGCACACACACACACACACACACACACACACACACACACACACACACACACACACACACACACACACACACACACACACACACACACACACACACAGTGTGGGCAGTTAGATACAGAAAGGAGCACACAAACTCAGAGTTTTAACACTGTGATCCTAACTTTACACTATAAAATAACAATTTAAATGATGACAATGTAGACCACCATTGCTCTAGTAATTAATGATAACAATTTAGGCTATAATGCTCCAAAATAATTCACAACACAATACACCAGAGGGCATCCAAAACATTTGCTTCCTGAGGGCTATAAAAGAGCAAAGGATCTACTTAAAGAACATTCTGGTAATGAACATAAGATTGCCACAGCATACATGGACAAAGCATTTGCTTGGCCATTGATCAAGCCAGAGGATGTGAAAGCATTGCAAGCGTTTTCATTATTCCTTAGAGGATGTTGCAATGCAATGGAACAGCTCACCTATATGGAGGAGATGAATGTTGCTTCCAGTTTGAAGACCATTCTTCTGAAACTGCCTTACAAGTTCAGAGACAAGTGGAGGAATAGGGCATGTCAGCTTCAGGAACAACATGGATGCCGAGCTAGTTTCTCTGATCTAGTAGACTTCATGGAGAGACAAGTGAAGATATTGTCGGATCCACTTTTTGGAAACATCCAGGAGGCTGAGACAACTACATCTGTCAAAGGCTCCACCTTTGTCAAAGCAAGAGAGAAGTTGAGACACATAAGAAGAAGAAGCAGTTTTGTAACACCTGTAGAAACACCAAAATAAGAAAAAATTACGATAAATGGAATGAAAAATGTATCTGCCACTAATGCTCAAAATTCCTGTTTGTTCTGTGATAGAGGTGGTCACACATTGGTGCGGTGTCCACAAATCAGGAAGAAGATGCACAGGGAGAAAAAAGGCGTCTGTTTTGGATGTTTGAAGGTAGGATACATGAGCAAAGACTGCAATAGTCGTTTGACTTGTGAAGTGTGCAATAAAAATCATCCTGAAATACTTCACATTGAACAAAAGGACATGAGAAAAAATACAGAACTGAATGAGAAATCAATTGGGAGCAATGCTGTTCTCTCACCTCATACATGTGGGCGTATTGGGGCCGGTGAAGAAGCCTGTCTCTTCTCTATTGTTCCAGTACAAATAAAGACCCCCAAAGGAGACACAGTGTTGCAAACATATGCATTGTTGGATCATGGAAGCTCATCTACCTTCTGCACAGAAAGCTTGATGAGAAGACTGAATGTAACAGGACAAAAGGCCAGTATTCTTCTGCATACAATGAACCAAGTGAAACCTGTAACCAGTCATCATATCTCAGGTTTGGAGATATCAAGTCTGGACAAAAATGATTTCATTCAACTGTCCGATGTATTCACATATAACACAATGCCTGTTTCCAAGCTCAACATTCCCATACAAGAAGACCTGATTCAATGGCCTTTCTTGAAGGATGTCAAGATTCATGAAATAGACCCTGGCATTGACCTGTTCATCGGCACAAATGCTTCTAAGGTATTGGAACTTTGAGAGGTGGTCAGTAGCCAAGAGGATGGACAATACACTGTGAGGATCCTACTGGGGTGGATCATCTATGGTCCCTTGAGAGGAGACAATGACGTTAGGGATGAGAATGGCTGCCCTGTTGCTGCTGTCAATCGAATGTCTATTGTGAATCTAGAGGAGCTACTGGTTAAACAATACAATCATGACTTCAATGAAGGAACCAGCAAGGAAACAGAGGAAATGTCCAGAGAAGAGATAAAATTCTTGGATATTGATATTACTATCACTCAACAAAAATGACAGATGGTCACTACTGCCTATACTTACCTTTCAGAAAGAAAATCCCAGCATGCCAAATAACTGTTGCATAGCAGAGCCGCGCATCCAAAGCCTGAAACGCAAGTTTGGTAAAAATTTGATGTGTCACAATGAATATACAACTTTTCTCAGAGAAATGATTGAACGGCTATGCTGAAATGATACCAGTAGATCAACTGAATCGTAATGATGGGGAACTCTGGTACATCCCACATCACAGGGTGTATGACTCAAGGAAAGGAACCTTAAGAGTGGTCTTCGACTGCGGTGCTGGCTTCAAGGGAACATCGCTCAATGAACAACTGCTACAGGGTCCAAATCTTACCAACTCACTCATCGGAGTACTCATCAGATTCAGACAAGAGCCAGTTTGATGGCTGACATCAAAATGAAAATACACCTCTTTGGAGCAGTGTCGTCACAGAGTTGTGCAAACTTTGTGCTAAGAAAGACAGCTGAAGATAACAAAGCTCACTTTCCAGCAGAGGTTATAGACACCGTAAAGAACAACTTTTACGTAGATGATTGTTTTGAAATCCATGTCCTCAGAACAGGACGTTGTTCTTATGGAAAGAGACCTGACTGCTCTCTGCCAGAAGGGAGGATTCATACTGTCAAAGTGGATGAGCAACAGCTGTGAAGTATATACATCCATTCCACAAGAAAACAGAGCCAAAGAGACAAAGGAGTTGGAATGGGACAATCTGCCGATGGAAAGAGCACTAGGATTGCACTGGTGCATTGAAACAGATGTGTTCATGTTCAGAATTACTGCACAGCAATGAGCATACACCAGACACGGTATCTTGTCCGTGGTCGGCTCTGTATATGACCCTTTAGGATTCCTAGCACCGTTTATTCTGCCAGCCAAACTGATTATGCAGGACAAAACATACCCCAAACTGTTTCTCAGCAGTGGACAGGATGGCTAGCAGATCTGATCAAGATGACAGAGTTTGAAGTGGACCGTTGCATGAAGCCCACAAGCTTTGGTCAAATTAGAACAGTTCCACCATTTTTCAGACGCCAGCGAGAGTGAATATAGTACGGTTTCATATCTTAGACTGGAAAACAACGACAAGGAGGTGCACGTTGCTTTCATGATAGGGAAAGCAAGAGTATCACCATTAAAGCAAGTAACGATTCCCAGATTGGAGCTCACATCTGCATTTCTAGCCGTCAAAGTTGACATAATGCTTCGGAAGGAATTACAGCTTCAACTGGAAAAATCCATCTTCTGGACTGATGGCACAACAGTTTTGAAATATATCAAAAACGAAACCAAACGTTTCCGAATATTTGTAGCAAACAGGATCTCTTTTGTAAGGGAAGCTACCGATGTGTCACAATGGATATATGTTAGCACAAAGGAAAATCCAGCCGATGAAGCCTCTAGGGGGCTAACAGCAAACCACTTCTTAAGCTGCAAGAGATGGATCAAGGGACCAGAGTTTCTCTGTCAATCAGACAGAGAATAGCAGAAACCTCATTTGGAAACTGTAATCTCTTCCAATGATCCAGAAGTGAAGCAAGACATCACAAGCTACCTCATTGTTAAAGGTCCATTGAACCACACCAGCTCTCTTCTCTTCATGGAGAAGTCTGACTGCTGTAGCTTGACTACTTAAGGTAAAAACTTACTGCTGACTAGAAAAAGAAAGGAGATTCAGACTTCTGCGAGTAGCTTTAAAGATGAGTCCAGCCAACTAAAGGAGATGCAAGTCTTTAAATCAACACTCCAAAGACAGTGTTTACATCCTGAGGATCTGGTGCAAGCAGAACGTGCAGTCACCTCTTTCAGTCAAAGACAAAGCTTTGAAGAAGAACTATCTACGCTAGAAACTGGTAAAAATGTTGTTAAAAGAAGCAGTCATCTGTATAAACTGGTTGGATGACGGACTTCTGAGAGTAGGTGGTCGCCTGAGTAGACTAGCGATGCCCGAAGAGGCCAAGCACCCAGTTATTCTCTCGAAAGACCTGCACATATCCACACTATTGCTACGACATCAATGATATATCCATGATATCCATGAACAACTTGGCCATGGAGCAAGAAATCATATGCTGTCTCCACTCCGTAGAAAATACTGGATTATCAAAGCTAACTCGGCAGCAAGAAGGATCATAACAGACTGTGTTGTGTGCAAATGACAGCAGGAAAGAGTTGGAGAACAGAAAATGGCAGACTTACAGAAAGGATTCTACCAGACAAGCCTCCATTTACAAATATAGGAGTAGACTACTTTGTTCCTATAGAGATCAAGAGAGGACGAAGTCTTGTTAAAAGATATGGCTTAATCTTCACCTGCACGGCAAGCAGGGCAGTACATCTTGAAGTTGCATATACTCTTGACACATCCTGTATCCATGAATTACGAAGATTTATTTGTCAACGAGGTCAAGTGTTGTCTTTAAGATCAGACAATGGCACAAATTTTATTGGAGCTGAAAGAGAATTGAGAAAAGCACTCAATGCCTAGAATCAGAACAAAATCCAGACTGCTATGCTTCAGAAGGGAATAAGGTGGTACTACCATCAGAATCTCATCACGGAGGTGTATGGGAACGTTTGATCCGCATGGTTTAAAATGTGCTGCACTCTGTTCTTAGCCAACAAATTCTGGATGATGAAGGATTGCGCAATTTTAAATGATTGACCCATTACAAAGCTTTCTGAGGACCCAATGGACCTGGAAGCACTCATCCCAAACCACCTTCTTCTGTTGAAAACCAAGCCAATACTACCGCCTGCAATCTTTGTAAAGGAGGACTTGTACATCATGCGCAGATGGAGACAAGTGCAATACATGGCAGATCTCTTCTGGAAAAGGTGGACACAGGAGTACTTACCTTTAATCCAAGAACGACAGTGGTGGTCAAAGGTGAAAAGAAACTTTGCTCCATGTGACATAGTGGTGGTGGTTGATTCCACTGCACCACAAGGCTCCTGGTTAATGGGCAAAATACTGGAGATGAAAGCAGATGCAGGCCTTGTGTGTAATGTTCGACTTCAGACAAAAAACAGTGTACTGAGATTTAGATACAGCAAGGACTGGTGGTAAAGACCAGATAGGTGCCATGTTAGGAACCTCTGGCCCTAAAAATTAGACAGAACCACTAAAGAAGATTAATTGCCAAACACATTCCTTTTTTTGTTGTTTAAAAAAAAAAAGAAGGGTGTAATGTGTATATAGCTCCTTTTAAATTATTTTTTGGTAATTGTTTTATAAGACAATTAGGGGCTGGTGTGTAGGAGCCATTTATGTTTGTGTGCATGATATTTTATTTTGTTTGAATATATTTATATTAGCGTTTTGGACACTGGGTGGCAGTGATTAGATGCACATGGTTGTATATAGAGGGCATAGGTGACAGGAAGTGGTAGGGGTAGCACAAACAGTTCTCACCAGACCACAGAGCCAGAATACACGCAAACAACTGGAAACAAGATAAGAAATCAACCAGTATGTTCATCTGTTTGTACTATTTACTACTGCAATAAACCACAAACCTCAACTGCAATAATCTCTCTGGAAAATCATCTTGTGTGTCTGCGTAAAAACTTCACTCCTACATGTACATGATGGCAAAGAGATTGGAAATAAAGACAAAGCTGGTTATTTTAATCAAACAAATCTCAGAACAGTATTGCCTAAATTCCACCAGCATTTCCACATCCCCACCAGAGGAACAAACATGCTGGACCACGTCTACACCAATATTCCTGGCAGCTACAAAGCCCTCCCCTTCTTCTTCTTCTTCTTCTTCTTTATTCTTCTTCTTCTTCTTTATTCTTTATATATTCCCTGACTTTAATACTGTGGTAGATATACTCGGAAATCACACATTACAGGTAAAACAATGGATTTATTCCAGTTAATGGAGTAGTCTGAGATGGATGAGAATTTATCTATAAGTTGTCTCGGAAAAATAAGTTTGTGAGTTTAGGAGGAAAAGTTATACATCATCTGTATAAAGACTTATCTTGTGGTCTACATTTTCTGTTTGAATTCCTTTTTAATATTTTTATTTTGTCTGATAGCAGCCGCTAGTGGCTCTATAAAAATGTAAATGCTCCGTACTTGTATAGCGCCTTTCTAGTCTTTTCAACCACTCAAAGCACTTTTACACTACATCTGCATTCACCAGTCATACACTGAGCCTAAGTGCTCACCTTGAACCGCTGACCTTCTGATTAACGGCCAACCTGCTCTACCTCCTGAGCCACAGCCGCCCCAAATGGCGAATAGCGGGGAGAGAGTGGGGAACCCTGCCTGGTATACCCTGCCTCTGAAGACTAAAGCTTGGAGAAGTATGATCATTTGTCCTAACAGAAGCTCTTGGGGAACTGTATAAGATTTTAATCCAGTCTATGAAAGAGTTTCCAAATCCAAATTATATATATATTATTAAAATAAGTAACAAACAAAAATTTCCAATTTACCCTATCAAATGCATTCTCTGCATGTAATGAAACAATTGTAGTTTCCAAGCTATGAATAGTGGCGTAGTCTGGAGTGACCTTCTCTAGCAGCGATAACTGGATGGGAGTGTGGGATCTTTGGCTTAAGGAGCAGGCTGATATTAGCAGCCTAATGTTGTAGGCGGCATTCAACTTCCCCTAATTTGCATTACCATCCTATAGAATGTGGGCACAAGTGTTTCCCAGAATTCCTTGTAGAATTCAACAGGAAAACTACCTGGCCCGGGAGCTTTATTATTCAGCATATGTAAGAGGTCTTCATGGAGTTCAGCCATTGAAATACTGTAGGTAAATCCATAGCCCTGATCTGTTCATCTAACCTTGGCAAATCTATATTGTTTAGAAATACTTCAATGTTTGAGCTAGATGGATCAACTTATGATGTATATAAGTTTTTATAAAAATCTCTAAATGCATTATTTATTTCTTCTGGGTTTTGAGTCATATTCCCAGCTGAATCATCATTCATCATCATCATTTCTTTATTCTGTTTTAACTGGTTGGCTAAGAATCTGCTCAATTCATTTCCATGTTCAAAGTTCTCCAAGCATAGTCTTTGCAACTGGAGTTGGGTCTTTTTATCAATTATTTCATTTAATTCAAGTTTTAATTTTCTCAGATCATTCAATGTGTTCCTGTGAGGAGGCAGAATGGGCAGCTTCTAATGTTTAAATTTTTTGTTCTAGCTCTAATTCACAGGATCTCTTTCTTTTTTTGTATGATGAGTAGGAGATTATTTTACCTCTCATGACTGCTTTTGCTGCCTCCCAAAGAAGACGGTGAAATTCCTGGCAGGTCATTAGTTTCCATATATATTATAGTACATGTTTTTTGTCATCATAAAACAGATTTCTTTCTCAGCAGTGATTTTAAATGGTTTTGGAGATCACAGAAAGTACTGTCCTGCTGAAACATGCCACAGGTTAGGTGTCTAAAAATGTCATGTTGCAATGTTTAAACAGGTCACTTGATGGCACATATTGTAGCTTGGAAGGAACCTAAAACCCCTTATGCCAGTTTCACACACCCATTGCATTAGTTTTACCTCCGAACTACTCGCAGGAGTGTTTATACACAACGCAATAATGCAAATAAACAAAACTTGCCATTACTACAGTCATATCAACCCAAATTAAACATTTTACTGTGATTTAGTTGCAATAAATGGATTAAACTGATGCCGAAACTACATCCAATTTGTTACAAATATTAAGTCATGCTATGTCAGGTCTGTCTAACAAGATTATAAGCAAACAACTTTTAAAATGCATGAATAGAGTTCGTATCGATCAGAGCTATGCTATGCTAACTTATTTCACAGTAAAGTACAACAATAGCTGGAATCAAGTAACAGACATATTTAAAAATGTCATCACATGCGATAGAGCGTTGCATGTGATTTTGAGCATGGTCGCGTCCAGCGTGCTGCCCGGCAGGAAGTTACGTCTTTGCATTGACTTTGTATGTAAATGTGTGACAATGTATGACAAAGGAATATTAGTAACATGAGAGGCAAATATATTTGTTACTCACTGTAAGGTTGTATATTGTTTGATGCACAATGTGGTGAAAGTGTTTTTTTTGTTGTTCTACTGTTCAATATGTAATTCAAGTGCACCTGAAGAACAGGAAAACGTATGGACACACATAGTACATAATATTTTGCTGTGCTTCTGTTTTCAATGTACAGTGGGTACGGAAAGTTTCAGACCCCTTTAAATTTTTCATTTCATTGCAGCCATTTTCCAAAAATCAAAAAAGTTCATTTTATTTCTCAGTAATGTACATCTTGACAGAAAAAAACAGAAATGTAGAAATTTTTGCAAATTTATTAAAAAAGAAAAACTGAAATATCACATGGTCATAAGTATTCAGACCCTTTGCTCAGTATTTAGTAGAAGCACCCTTTTGATCTAATACAGCCATGAGTCGTTTTGGGAAAGATGCAACAAGTTTTTCACATCTGGATTTGGGTATCCTCTGCCATTCCTCCTTGCAGATCCTCTCCAGTTCTGTCAGTTTGGATGGTAAACGTTGGTGGACAGCCATTTTCAGGTCTCTCCAGAGATGCTCAATTGGGTTTAAGTCAGGGCTCTGGCTGGGCCATTCAAGAACAGCCACGGAGTTGTTGTGAAGCCACTCCTTCGTTATTTTAGCGGTGTGCTTAGGGTCATTGTCTTGTTGGAAGGTAAACCTTCGTCCCAGTCTGAGGTCCAGAGCACTCTGGAAAAGGTTTTCGTCCAGGATATCCCTGTACTTGGCCGCATTCATCTTTCCCTCGATTGCAACCAGTCGTCCTGTCCCTGCAGCTGAAAAACACCCCCACAGCATGATGCTGCCACCACCATGCTTCACTGTTGAGACTGTATTGGACAGGTGATGAGCAGTGCCTGGTTTTCTCCACACATACCGCTTAGAATTAAAGCCAAAAAGTTCTATCTTGGTCTCATCAGACCAGAGGATCTTATTTATCACCATCTTGGAGTCCTTCAGGTGTTTTTTTTAGCAAACTCCATGCGGGCTTTCATGTGTCTTGCACTGAGGAGAGGCTTCCGTCGGGCCACTCTGCCATAAAGCCCCGACTGGTGGATTGCTGCAGTGATGGTTGACTTACTACAACTTTCTCCCATCTCCCGACTGCATCTCTGGAGCTCAGCCACAGTGACCTTTGGGTTCTTCTTTACCTCTCTCACCAAGGCTCTTCTCCCCAGATAGCTCAGTTTGGCCGGACGGCCAGCTCTAGGAAGGGTTCTGGTCGTCCCAAACGTCTTCCATTTGAGGATTATGGAGGCCACTGTGCTCTTAGGAACCTTAAGTGCAGCAGAAATTGTTTTGTAACCTTGGCCAGATCTGTGCCTTGCCACAATTCTGTCTCTGAGCTCTTCAGGCAGTTCCTTTGACCTCATGATTCTCATTTGCTCTGACATGCACTGTGAGCTGTAAGGTCTTATATAGACAGGTGTGTGGCTTTCCTAATCAAGTCCAATCAGTATAATCAAACACAGCTGGACTCAAATGAAGGTGTAGAACCATCTCAAGGATGATCAGAAGAAATAGACAGCACCTGAGTTAAATATGAGTGTCACGGCAAAGGGTCTGAATACTTATGACCATGTGATATTTCAGTTTTTCTTTTTTAATAAATTTGCAAAAATTTCTACATTTCTGTTTTTTTCTGTCAAGATGGGGTGCTGAGTGTACATTACTGAGAAATAAAATGAACTTTTTTGATTTTTGGAAAATGGCTGCAATGAAACAAAGAGTGAAAAATTTAAAGGGGTCTGAATACTTTCCGTACCCACTGTACATTATGCTGTGGTTACTTCTGTATTTTCTATATCGATATGGAGAAATTTCCTATACTTGAAGATACTGTAATTTACCTGATGTCAAATTTTAAGTACTGCCTATGTTGAGGATGCAGAATACATCCTGCAATAGAGCTGAACACAAGCTAACACTTTCTGCCTCATACAGACTGTTGCAGGATTAAGGAAAACACCCATTCCTGGCACCCACCATGCCAGGAGGGCAATACATTGTCCTACATAGTTGTAAACCATGTTGGACCACACTAGTCTTTTCTACTTACAAGCTTGATAGCCGACTTGCTGGCTGGCTGACTATGATAACTTCGGCACAACTAGTTGATGTAGTCTGACATTTCAAGGTTTACATTATTGTTTTGGAGTTGGAGGAACATTTACACTGTTTCACTGCATTATGTTTATGAAAAATATGAAGAGATACAAAGTGGATAGTTATCTTTTATCATCTCTGTCTTCTTCAGACAGGTACAAACTGTATTGTTGAAGCAGCTGCCTTTGCTGCTGCATCAACATTATGTTGCTACACAACAAAGAAATGTGCTATGAGCTTCAATGTGAGATGGAGTCGATATCAAATTGATATCTAGTAAACTCTTAGAATAGGCTAAGTGGTACTGTGAAATTATTAGGGCTGTCCATGTTAACGCGTTGTTATTGCATTATTATCGCATTAATTAATTAACGCAGACAATTATTTTATTGCACGTTAATGCAGTTTTTATTATTATTTTGAAAGTCTGTTACTTACTGGCTCTGAATACATATACAGACAAACCATCGGGTGAGGTGTTGATCATCCTGAAAATCACCCACCCAAACAAGCAGCGGAGGGAGGCTATGCTGGATGCAGCGTATGGAAGAAGTAGCTAGATAAACAAAAGCAAGATAAGTGATCAAATAGCAGTGCGAAGTGGATAGTTACCCACTACATGCTGATTAGTGTTGGGGAAGATATCAGTCTTAGAAACGTTCTTAAAATTACAACCTAGTCGCTTGGCCACGCGGAGTTGCTCCTTGCTCCGGGGATCAGAAGGGGAGACAATCGACAAGTGAACACCAGGCGCTCTATGGATAGGAACCATGGCAACGGCTTCTGTGTGCTACACAGCTCTAGCCTATTTAACTTAAGTTAAAATTATAGGCTACATACTTTACCTGATAGACCTACATCTAGTTATGCAGGGTTGCTTAGCCATGTAAATTCCCTTTGTTGATGTCCTATTCAGTAAACAGTAATAGATTCTGGAAACTCATAAACAGCGAGGATCAGTCTATCTTCCAGTGATTTGTGCTGCGCGTCGTGTACAAAAAGTTCAAGACAATTCAACTTCGGCAGCGGCCGGGCATGTGCGTGAGGAGACCACTTCACCTCACTCTAACAGGGACACTTGCTACTGAACATAGATTATGCTGCTCCCTGATAAAAGAAAAATGTTTCTGCTGATACCAGTTCAGAAAAAAAACCAAGAAAACAGATTTATATATGTTAACCTGTTGCTCAGAAGGTGCCTGTTATGATGTTCGGATCGTGGCTCTGGATTCTTCTTTTAATTTTCTATGATTAATTGTGATTAAAATTTTTAATCAATGTCCAGTACTAGAGATTATTGTCAAAACTTCATAAGCAGGGTTGATGTTAACAAGGTACTAGTAGTAAATGTACCATTGTTTCCAAAATGCTGCTTACAAGTTTGAATCTGTAGTTGCAGTTACTTTTGCTGAAAGTGCTGTTATCACTATATATTATATATCATGTAGAGAAGTGTAAGGGCCCTTTTTAGTGTATGGTATTTTGTTGGGCTATGCACAGGTTATGCGGCATTTTGTTTCATACACTGCCTATTTGGTATTTTGGTGATTTGTTATGAATTTGACAAAAAAGGGAGGTATGGCACAAAATAAGTTGAAAGTGCATGACATGAAACGTGCAGGTATTTCATGTTATTTTCATCATTTGACCATTGTATGTGACAATGAAACAATTCCGTTTTGGAACTCACAATATTAAAAAAAAGGGTATTTCCGTATTTGCTCATGTTTCCTTTTAGAGAATTGTTTTGGTGGAAAAGCTCACACTGTTTTCTTCCATCACAACACTGTCACAGCTTCATTACAGAGTCCAGTGCCTTTGGTGAGAAAAAGGGTTAATATGATTGGCCTTAAACAAAGCCATGTCACCACCCTTTGTGTTTGCACCATGTAGTGCTGACTGCACTCTGTATCATGCTCCACTCTGTTCATACTAAAGTATAGGCCTACTCAAATTGGAATGAACTGCGATACAAATTTTTTGTTAAAGGACCATCATCTTCTTGAGGGAATTGAGAGTTTAGGTTTAGGTAATGATTAAGATTTAAATTGGGTGTCATTGTTCATTACTATATATATATGCAATTCTTCTATCACCTTCATAGTGGACATCTACTAGTCTAGTAGTTCCAGTGTCTGCCTGTTGACTGTTCACTAGTCTGCGCTGTCTACATTAATGCGCTGCTACATAGCATCAGCCTGTATCTAAAATGAGTAACCATAGGAACAGGGACACAGTAAAAGCCTCCATTCACAATTATATTTGTGTATTTATTAATTTAATAATTCCTGATAATGGACACCTCATAGGGCATTATACCTTTGTCATTTTCATTTTCCTTTCAGATCTATTGCTATTCCTATAGATCATTATTAGCCTACTGCAGAGACTTAATAAACAGTGATCATTTATATTTCTGTATTTACATGTAGCCTATTGATTCGTTCTATATTTGTAGTTTGTGGAATGCATTAAGTCTAAAGGAAAATATTCCATAGTGGTTTATATAACATTATAGATACTGGAGGGACTCCTTTTTGACCTATAGATATTATTGTCTCGTATTTGTATAATAGTCATAAGATAAAAAGGGGCAGTACAATGTCATGTTTGTACCTGGACGCAGAAGTACTGTATCATGAACAGCCTATACAGTATCCGTCCACATTTCCGTAGAGGTCCCCCTCTTAGCGGCTGCTGCAAGCTCATTTGATTTCTAAGCAGTGGACTACAGCGCAGAGTGGACATGAAGAGACTGCCTGTGCACTCGTGTACAGCAACAAAACAGCCCGCACACGAGCTAAGGGTGAGGACAAGGAGAAGTCGCTTTGCTGGTGATCAGTAAAGCAGGATGCTTCTGTGCTTGGATGAATGAGGATGCTGACGCTGTATGCTGCTCGCCGTTCTGGAGACGTGCGGCACTCTTCACTCCGCTTGGTCACACTGTAGTTATTGTAGTTACAGAGTCTGGACATTTTCTTTATACTCTCTCCTCTCCTGTTGGAATTTGTTCTCGCTGGATGCCGGGATGCCTGCTTCTCCTCTCGTCACACCTTCCCTGGGTAAGTTCAGTGCAGCTCCAGCTGATCACTGATTTTATGCTGAAGACTATTAGCATATCAGTGTGTGTGCTCGCGTGTGTGTTATCAAGAAAGCCAATATCAAGCTGGCTGTTGAACATAATTATTGTAGTATTTATCGTCATTGTCCCTGCTGCTCTAATTGTTACAACTGTTAACTGAGTTAATGCCGACGCTCAGCGTTGTGCCTTCTGAAGAAATGAATGAATGTCAAGGACACTATTTTTGTCTTTGGTTCTCAAGTCAGAAGCTAGCAAAAAAAATCATCTTGGACTGATTTGCCCGGTAAGAATTTGTTTTAAGGAATCCTATCTCAAACGTGCAGCCTCTAGAGACTTTGTTCCTGCAGTGGCTTTGTAAGAATGGATAGTAACAGCTAGCTGGAAACCACAGAACAAAGCCTCATATCTGTCATGTTACACTGATGCTCAGCCTAGAGTTGCACCACTAGCATATCATTGCTGCAAAACAACTTCTGGCTGTCAAATGTACCTTCTCAGGGTTTACCATTTCACTCTTCCTTGATCTTTACATCTGATGTCACTGTTCCAGAGGAAGCATACAATCTCTCTTCCTCACTGTTCTTCTGTTTCTCTCTCTCTCTCTGTTGTGCTCAGTCCAACTATATATGTAAATATATATTACATATTTTTAATGTGGTGCAAAGGAAATAAATCTCTTAATCAGCTCTACACATTTTACCACACTTGTTTACTTTGTTGACAAAACACATCATGAGTAGATCCACTGTGAAATGTGTGTCTATAGAAAATGAACGGGCTTCTCCTTGGTTTCCACTGCATGCTTACTAACACAAACCTGTGTTAGTAAGCATGCATCAGAGATGTGAGCATATCCCAGCCTTGCCATCGCAACCGCACAGGGCTATGACATCACAATTAATTCAGTTGTCCATGGGGTGATGGGAGCTTTCATTAGCTGCATTATGGGAGTGAGTTCGACAGGGCATGGCAAAAACAGCATGTTCTATCTCATGGCGCTGCCTGCATAGCATAGTTGAAAACTTGTCCCTGCTTCTGCCACAAATGAAATGCAGCTGAATAAATCTGATGGAGCAACAATTAGATTAATTATAATAAATTTATTTATAGAGCGCTTTCAATCAAAGTGCTTTTCAAAAACAATACAATTAAATACAAACAGTACAATAAAATTTACATTGAAACACTGAAAAGTAAATACCACTATACAAAGACATCAAAGATAAATGAACATTTAGGACTCATACACAATAGTGAATAAGTAGGTCTTTATCTTTGATTAAAAAATCTCAATAGAGATGATCCAGTCAGAATACGTGCAGCAGAATTCTGTACCATCTGCAAACCTCGCAAACTTTTCTTAGGCAGCCCAGAGAACAGTACATTACAATAGTCCAGCCTAGATGTAACAAAGGCATGGATAAGGGTCTCAGCATCTTTAAGTGCCAATATTGATCTAATATTTGCGATTCTTCGGAGATGAAAGAAGGCTACTTTCTCTTTAATATGCAAATCAAATGAAAGTGATCAATCAAAACGACCCCAACATTCTTTACTCTCTCCTTGCAATGAATGACCAAAACATCAAAGTATAGAGTAAAATTGTCATACAAATGACCTAATCCAGCTGGTCCAATAGCTATCATCTCAGTTTTGAGAGAGTTGAGTAGCAATAAATTTGCTGATAACCAGCTCCTCACAGCAGCCAAGCAAGTCAATAACTTAACCAAATCAGATGCATTTCCTGCAATAACTGGCATATATATTTGTAAATTATCAGCATAGCAATGAAAAACAATCCCAAAATAATGGATGATCTGACCCAATGGCGCTTAAGTGTAACGAAAACAGCAGTGGACCAACGACTATGGAACCCCGTGGTGAAGTGGTGAAGGGTTGGAAAATGTGTTGTCTTTCTGAAAGGTAAGATCTCAACCACTTAAGCACACTTAAGTGGTTGTCCAATTTTCCAACGAGTTTGTATCCAGATTTGGTTTCTTCAGTAATGATTTAACCACTGCCGATATGAAGCAAGCCGGAAAAACTCCTGTGGAGAGCGAAAGCTTTAAAACAGCTAAAACATACAATCCTAATGTTGGCCATAGTTCTTTAACAACCCAGCCAGGCAGGTAAGGGACCCAGAGAGCAAATGGTACCTCTTGCAGTCACAACAATTTTAGTTAACTCAGCCAAAGAAATCGGCTCAAACTCAGAATGGCCCTGTCCTGTAGAAAATGGATCTGTGGTAGCGCAGTCTAATCCCCCAACATTTGACTGGGGTATCGTAGTTTGGATCTCCTCAACTCTCTCATAAAAATACATCATAAAATCAATCGTTCAACTTTTCTGCAGCTCTTTCTGAGAGTCAGTAACTCCTCATTTAGCCAAGGTGTATGATTTTTTGGAGGACACTTCCGTGTCTTAGCTGGAGCCACCCACTCCAACAAATCCTGGAGTGCACCATTAAAATTGTCTGTTCAATTCAATTTTATTTTATTTATATAGCGCCAAATCACAACAACAGTTATTTCTGAGCAGGTCTAGACCGTACTCTGTGATGATATTTACAGAAACCCAACAGTTTCCACCAAGAGCAGCACTAGGCGACAGAGGCAAGGAAAAACTTCCTTTTAAGAGGCAGAAACCTCGAGCAGAACCATGGCTCAGGGTGGGCGGCCATCTGCCTCGACCGGTTGGGATGGAAGGAGAGAGAGGGGGGAGGGAGGCAGCCTACACAATATACACACACAGATACAGACAGTAAAGGTGATTCTATAGACTGAATGAATAATGGTGCAGATATGTTTAGTAGTGTTAATGATAATAATCGCAATGTTAGTGAATATAATAACAATAATAATAATAGGACTAGTAACAATAATTGTAGCAGAGGGTGTCGAGCAGGAACACAGGGGCAGCAGGTGAACCGCAACCACAGATCCAGACTCCACAGCTCCAGAGCCAGAAAACCTGCAGGAAGTGATAGGAGGAGAGAGGAGAGGGACGAGAAAGCACAAGACTACCGGAAAGGGGAGAAGTTGTGTTAGTAACATGCAATAATGGGATGAGGTTGCATACAGAGGGAGAGAAAGTGGAGGAGAGAGGAGCTCAGTGCATCATGGGAAATCCCCTGGCAGTCTAGGCCTATAGCAGCATAACTAAGGGATGGTTCAGGACTCACCTGAGCCAGCCCTAACTATAAGCTTTATCAAAGAGGAAAGTCTTAAGCCTACTCTTAAATGTGGAGATGGTGTCTGCCTCCTGAACCCAAACTGGAACCTGGTTCCACAGGAGAGGAGCTTGATAGCTGAACGCTCTGGCTCCTAGTCTACTTTTGGAGACTCTAGGAACCACAAGTAACCCTGCATTCTGGGAGTGCAGTGCTCTGGTGGGGTAGTAAGGTACTATGAGCTCTTTAAGATAAGATGGTGCCTGACCATTAAGAGCTTTGTATGTGAGAAGAATGATTTTAAATTCTATTCTGGATTTTACTGCAGCATTGTGGATCAGCTGAAGAGTCTCCCCCTATGTAGGGAGCTCATTCGCATTATTAAAACAACAGTTTCGGACACTACTCCAATCGTTATTTCGGCCCCATTAATTATGTCATTGCCGTTGGACAATCAGTTTTTTTCTATCAGCGCAGTGCATGATGGTATATATGGCTTGGTTAATGACCATCGGTTGTACACTACTTTTCAAAATGCATTCTGGGATACAATGAGTGGACTATATAGGGTATAATAATTATCACTATGCGTTCGGACAGCACTACAAAATGGCGAGCTCACTATATAGTCCACTATATATAGAGCACTATTGCTAATATATCGAGATAATCTTGTCTTCTGCACCATTTTCCCCATACTAAATGAATTGTCAAATAATATCAGCGAGTGATCTGAAATTGGTGAAACACTGATATTATTAAATGACACAGACAAACCATAGCTTAAAACTAAATCTAATGTATGTCCACGATGATGTGTGGGTTCAGACACAAATTGCGTGAAACTAAAAGACTCAATGACATTTAAAAAGCTTATCATCACAACAAATATGGATATTAAAATCCCCAACAATTAAAATCCTCTCATACTGAAAAATAAATCTGGATAAAGTCAGAAAAGTCAGAAATAAAGTGATCATTGTACTTTGGTGGACGATAGATTGCAGCAATCAAAACCACAGAAGGTTTATTTACAGTGAAAAGCTGCGATTCAAAACTAGAATAAGGATCACAGTTTAAAATCTGTTTGCATTTAAAATGTCCTTAAAAAGTGAGACATTCCCCCTTCCTCTTCCAGAAAGTCTCGGAGTGCTGAAAAAGCTGATGTCAGGGGGACATAAAATTCCATCAGAAGTTCCATCAGAAGTTCCATCAGTGGCGATACATCACCCTCATGCATCCACGTCTCTGTTAAAAAATTTGCAAAGAACAAATGTCTTGTTAGACAATAACCAGACATTCAGAAGAGCCATCTGGACCTTTATTCCTTCATCGACCGGCGATGTAGTGCAATCCAATACATGCAGGTTATCCACACACACACCACCTCCTCTGTGTTATGAGTTTAGTTTTGGGTTATGTTTGTTTTGTATTTTTCCCTGTGTTTCTGGTTTTGCCATTGTTTCAAGTGTCTATTTATTTGTCTCTGTTTCTATAGGTCGATGTCCCTATTTATTTATGTCTTGGGTCTTAGTCCTGCATTTTAGTTCTTTGCCTCAGTTCTTAGTTCTGTGCTTTAGTTCATGTTAATGTTATTCCTGGTCTGTGTATTTCTTTGTTTCATTATTTGATCTTGTCTTAAGGGTTGTAGCTTAGTTTATTCAATGTTTATCTGCATGGTTTGTACCTGTTCGAGTCCTTAGCCCTATGTCTCCATATTTTAGTGTAGTCCTGTCTCCTGTTTGGTCCGTACTCAGTCCATGCCCTGATTTTGCAGTCTTTCCATATTTTGTGTTTTACTTTGGTAGATCTGTCCTGGTGTGTTCCCATGCACTTTACTTCCTGTTTTATTTTGTAATCACGTAATCTGTGCCTGGTGGTGTCTAGCTTTGATTCCTGTTCTGTTCTCCTTGATGTGATCCACCTGTTTTATGTTCCCGCCCCGCTCGTTTGCCTCACTACTTAATGCCTGTGTTCTGTTCAGTCTGTGTTGGATCATTGTCGTTTTTGCTCATAGCTTGTGGCTGTGCTTTAACATGTGTTCGTCTCTGCCTTCTGTTTCTGTCAGCATGGCCAACGTGTGGATTATGGTTTCATCTTGCGTTCTTTGGATTTTGCTTTTGGCTTCCTATGTATGAAAAGCTGTTATCATCCAACAACTGCCTGCTCTTGTCACCTTGAACATGAAGGCAATACAGTGTCCTTCCTAGGCCAGAATCATAAAATTCTGAGTTAATCTGTCCCCTGGTCTCTACATATAGAGGAGATTACCAGTGGCAGGCCAAATAATTTGTCCAGTGTGGAGATGACAGAAGTCTCCAGCGCCGGAGGTTAGAATGTGACATCTTACAGCACTCTTGCCTCAAATCTCTGACAGCCCCCCTCCCCCTCCCCTTCATCCCTCTCTTTCCTTGTCGTCACGTCTTTCCGCTTCTGCAGTGTGTCTCATAGGTGACTTTGACAGTCAAGAGACTCAGATAGATTTAGATTTGTTGTTGACTAGAGTGACCATGGACTTCACTCCCCCCCTTCACTCTCTCTGATGCCATCTCATCTTTGTATAACTCCAGGTTCACTTTGGGCCTTAATGCATGCTCGCAAGCAATTTGCTCAGATTCCCATACTGCCAGACACATGTTTTCTCACACTGTCCATTGCTGCAATCCCTCTATTCACCCTCTGTCTGAACACTCTGTTTTAAAGCTGTAAAAGCCCATTTTCTTCTGATTGGCCAACAAAAGTCTGCAGAGGAGCAGCAACTACCTGTGTGGAGATAGGTCTAGCTATGTGAGACTAGGCAGCCACCAGTCTTGCGGCCCGCACCGCCTCATCCTCTTGCCGGTGTACTTAACAGCTATGACAACTACAGTAAATGAGCTTGGAAAATAGCAATATGGGGGACTGAATTTGATGAATTTACTGTTTACAAATGAGACAAGAATTAGGCTGGAAGAATGATAAATGCCAGAGCAGAGTATTTCTGGTTACAGTACAACTGCCGCTCACTGGATATTTTCTCTATTTCGGGCCATTCTCTGTAAACCCTTGTGTGTGTGTAAAATTCCAGTAGATCAGGAGTTTTTGAAAAACTATGTCACTTTCAAAGTCACTTAAATCCCCTTTCTTCCCCATTCTCATGCCCTGAACTTCAGCAAGTTGTCTTGACCACGTCTACATGCCTAAATGCATTGAGTTGCTGTCAAGTGATTGGCTGATTAGCTATTTGTGTTAACTAGAAATTGAACAGGTGTACTGTGGCACGGTGATCCGGTGGCTAGCACTGTGGCCTCACAGCAAGAAGGTTGCGGGTTCAAACCCTGGTTGCCCTGTCCTTTCCGTGTAGAGTTTGCACGTTCTCCCCATGTCTGCGTGGGTTCTCACCGGGTGCTCCGATTTCCTCCCACCATCCAAAGACATGCAGTCTAGGTTGATTGGTTACCCTAAATTGTCCTTAGGTGTGAGTGTGAGCGTGAGTGGTTGTTCGTCTATGCGATGGACTGGCGACCTGTCCAGGGTGTACCCCGCCTTGCGCCCGATGTCAGCTGGGATTGGCTCCAGCCCCCCCGTGCAGGATAAGCGGTTGACGATGGATGGAAACTGTAAACATTTTTTAAAGAGCAAAAAAAAAGCATATTAAATTTATAGCTTATAGCTAAGAGACAGTATATGTGAATGGACTATATTGATATAGCGCCTTTCTAGTCTTCCGACCACTCAAAGCGCTTCACCTCATACACACACATTCACATACTGAACCTCAATAGAATGGAACTAACATTCATACACACACTCAGCAGTTTGTGGTTCAGTTTCTTGCTCAACATTTCAGAGGACTATCGAAGGACACTGATATGCACAGTTGCTGGGCATATCCGATCCATATAACGTTACAGCATCCACTGCCACATTTCTACCGTTAAAAACCGCCAGGTCCCTGCCGCCGCTCGACTGCAGTATTGTTTACTTTTACCTTCTGGGGAATTCCTCACCTAACACAGCCCAGGCTTGTCTCCTCCTCAGTTATTGCATCCGATGGAAACATCCATCCAGCATTTTCAGCAACTCAAAGTAACAGTGTATCACTTGCATATTGGTTGTCAGGCAGCGGAAAATAACGTCTTTTTTGCCCTCCAAGGGAGCGTTTTCCTTGGAATGTGACGTCACGTGAAAACTATGAATAGAATTATTATAGTATTATTTTAAAAATGCCAGTGGAGGATTCTCTCACAGCAGATGCATGATGTGATCCTGTGGAACTCACTGGGGCTGCGTGTGTGTGTGTGTGTGTGTGTGTGTGTGTGTGTGTGTGTGTGTGTGTGTGTGTGTGTGTGTGTGTGTGTGTGTGCAGGCATGTGTACAGTGTGATTTTTAATTAGCTGAGCGCAGCAGCAGGGGGGAACTTCCCCTTACTGAGCATTTCTTCAGCCAGATGACAAAAATCACTATGACAAAGTCTCTCACCTCTCTCACCCCCTTCACATCTTTCCCCCACCCCTCACCCCCTTTCTCATTACCCTACTGCCTACATCCAGTCCATCCAAACAACCAAAACCATGTCTCTTTGTCTCTCAAAGCATAATTGGAAACTTTGGGGAGCAGTTATGCAATTCATACAGGCCATTATATGTTATATTATACACTACCGTTCAAAAGTTTGGGGTCACCCAAACAATTTTGTGTTTTCCTGAAAAGTCACACTTATTCACCACCATACGTTGTGAAATGAATAGAAAATGGAGTCAAGACATTGACAAGGTTAGAAATAATGATTTGTATTTGAAATAAGATCTTTTTTACATCAAACTTTGCTTTCGTCAAAGAATCCTCCATTTGCAGCAATTACAGCATTGCAGACCTTTGGCATTCTAGCTGTTAATTTGTTGAGGTAATCTGGAGAAATTGCACCCCACACTTCCAGAAGCAGCTCCCACAAGTTGGATTGGTTGGATGGGCACTTCTTGCGTACCATACGGTCAAGCTGCTCCCACAACAGCTCAATGGGGTTCAGATCTGGTGACTGCGCTGGCCACTCCATTACCGATAGAATACCAGCTGCCTGCTTCTGCTCTAAATAGTTCTTGCACAATTTGGAGGTGTGTTTAGGGTCATTGTCCTGTTGTAGGATGAAATTGGCTCCAATCAAGCGCTGTCCACTGGGTATGGCATGGCGTTGCAAAATGGAGTGATAGCCTTCCTTATTCAGAATCCCTTTTACCCTGTACAAATCTCCCACCTTACCAGCACCAAAGCAACCCCAGACCATCATATTACCTCCACCATGCTTAACAGATGGCGTCAGGCATTCTTCCAGCATCTTTTCATTTGTTCTGCGTCTCACAAACGTTCTTCTTTGTGATCCAAACACCTCAAACTTGGATTCATCCGTCCACAACACTTTTTTCCAGTCTTCCTCTGTCCAATGTCTGTGTTCTTTTGCCCATCTTAATCTTTTTCTTTTATTGGCCAGTCTCAGATATGGCTTTTTCTTTGCCACTCTGCCCTGAAGCCCAGAATCCCGCAGCCGCCTCTTCACTGTAGATGTTGACACTGGTGTTTTGCGGGTACTATTTAATGAAGATGCCAGTTGGGGACCTGTGAGGCGTCTGTTTCTCAAACTAGAGACTCTAATGTACTTATCTTCTTGCTCAGTTGTGCAACGCGGCCTCCCACTTCTTTTTCTACTCTGGTTAGAGCCTGTTTGTGCTGTCCTCTGAAGGGAGTAGTACACACCGTTGTAGGAAATCTTCAATTTCTTAGCAATGTCTCGCATGGAATAGCCTTCATTTCTAAGAACAAGAATAGACTGTCGAGTTTCAGATGAAAGTTCTGTTTTTCTGGCCATTTTGAGCGTTTAATTGACCCCACAAATGTGATGCTCCAGAAACTCAATCTGCTCAAAGGAAGGTCAGTTTTGTAGCTTCTGTAACGACCTAAACTGTTTTCAGATGTGTGAACATGATTGCACAAGGGTTTTCTAATCATCAATTAGCCTTCTGAGCCAATGAGCAAACACATTGTACCATTAGAACACTGGAGTGATAGTTGCTGGAAATGGGCCTCTATACACCTATGTAGTATTGCACCAAAAACCAGACATTTGCAGCTCATTTACCACATTAGCAATGTATAGAGTGTATTTCTTCAAAGTTAAGACTAGTTTAAAGTTATCTTCATTGAAAAGTACAGTGCTTTTCCTTCAAAAATAAGGACATTTCAATGTGACCCCAAACTTTTGAACGGTAGTGTATATAGGGATATATTTAGGGATCAGCTACCAAGCGAGCAATCAATTGGAAGTTAGTGCCTTTTGCCTTTGCATGACCCCTTATTATTTTGCAGACACTGCACTGAGTTTACTAAATGCATGCATTTTGTTTCCTTTGCTGCAGAAATTCAATACAAAAGATGAATGACCCATCTCAGAGTAGCTTTATAGAATGTACGGTTTATAAAAAAAGAGAAGAAAAAGACTGGATTGTTGCAGTAAAGGCTCCATTTTCAACAGGACAAAATTTTTTATATATATTATATTGCAGTATGAGACAATACTAAATATTCCAGCAGAATATGCCACACAAAATAAAAGTCATATTCTAATCTGCCCGGCCTTCTGCATTTGGTAGATCACGCCTGATATCTTCTCTAGCAAGGCATCTAGGGAAGAATCTCTTGGCATGCCTTATCCACCCCTGGCAGTGTTCAGCTGGGATGTCTTGGCATGCACTCCATTGCATGCAGGAGGGACATTTGGTCCTGTGGACGATGATCATAAACTCTCCATCTCCAGGTTGAGAATAACTCCTCAATGGGGTTGAGGAAAGGGAGTAAGGGGCGAGGAAATGGGACATCATCCTCGGATGGGTGTCAAACCAGGCTGTGACTGCATGGGAATGGTGGGATGCCACATTGTCCCATGTGACCTGTCCCCTTTCTGCCTCTAGCACCTGTCTTTCAAACAGGTCTTCTAAAAACAGGATAAGGCAGTTGGTGTTGTAGGGGCCAATCTCACATTCATACAGGAGTGGACCATTGTTGGAGATTTCAGTGCACATGGTGATGTTGGCTCCTCTCTGTCCCGGCACGTTAACTGTGGCCCTTTTGCCAATTATCTTTCTTCCACGCCGCCGCCTTTTCGCCAAGTTAAAGCCAGCCTCGTCAACGTAGATCATTTCATGTGGGACTTGATTGGCCTCCAACTCCATGACTCTCTGAAAGTAATGAGACAGTGTGTGTAAAAAAAATGCCTACTGTTTGCCCTACTGTACTTCAGGGTTATAGAGAAGTTTACTGCAAAACAGATTATGTATAGTACAGTAATGACTTTATTGCATAACCTTACCTGGACATATTGGCCAGTACCTTAATGCGCTCACTGTTCCTTTCAAGAGAGGTTTATTTGCACAATAAGAAAACATGCAATGCAATTTAAAGATAGAAGAAACAAATGTGCATTGTTCAAAAAAGTTTAAGCTAAAAAATCTGAATCACTTTATTTAAATAAAGACAATTCTACCATAAATTGGTGCAGAAAATGTATCCAGAATGCAGGAAATTACGTGTTTAGTGCTCAAAATGTTCTAGGGGAGGATCCCCAGGATCCCCAGACCCCCATTTAAATATATTTCAGCATTGAATATTTCTTCAAATAGTGTTAAAATATCTTCTTGTCTTGTTCTCGTGAACCCAATATTGTGAATTGTGCATGTGAGCTAAGTGTATCCTCACACCCCTAATCCGAACCTTTATGTCCCCACCACTTTTCAACACAGAGTGACGTCCTTGATTCATTTTATCTTATCAAAGTACAAACACACCCCAAAAAGCTATAGTGTGTTAAATATGAATGTTTTATAATAAAATGTTTTATTAAATTAACATTAATTTGTAAATTTCACTTAAAATTCACAGATTTTCCATTAAACGGCAGTGAAGTTGGTATTAAATTTCATCCTAGGTGGTATTAAAAAGGTCTTAAAATGTCTTAAATTTAACTTTGAGAATCCTGGGAGTACCCTGATGATGCAGTCAACTTTGGACTTTATCACATCCTGCAACACCTCGACTCTCCAGGGACATGCTCAAGGATCCTGTTTGTAGACTTCAGCTCGGCGTTCAACACCATCATCCCGGACATCCTCAGCACCAAACTCACCCAGCTCACTGTGCCAGCCTCCACCTGTCAGTGGATCACAAACTTCCTGACTGACAGGAGTCAGCAGGTAAGACTGGGGAACATCACATCCAGCACCCGGACTATTAGCACTGGTGCCCCCCAGGGGTGTGTGCTCTCCCGCTCCTCTTCTCCCTCTACACCAACGACTGCACCTCAAGAGACCCATCTGTCAAACTCCTGAAGTTCGCTGATGACACAACGGTCATCGGCCTCATCCGGGACAGTGACGAGTCGGCCTACAGACGGGAGGTTCTTTCCCCGTTGTTTTGTATCCTCCAGGAAAGCAATTTTATTGCCCTGGGTGGTAAATTTAAGTTGTTTTTCAATTTCCTCATCATTTATATCCTGTTTAATTTTGTTTATTCTAGTCTGAGGGTCTTTTTTCCCAGTGTTTCAAATTTCTAATGACTTCATTTCCTCTTGAAGTTCAACAAGTCTTCTCTCTTTTTCCGAAAAGCCGTGATGGCAATAATTTTACCTCGAACGACTGCCTTTGCTGCGTCCCATAAAGTATTTGGAGACACCTCCCTATTATCATTATTTTGTAGATATGTTTCAAATTCCTGTTGGATCTGTTTCTGTACTGTTTTGTCATTTAATATGCTCATCTTCAGTCTCCAGAGTGTATTTTTAGTAAGGTGCAGGGTAATTTTACTCCTTTTAATCGGATTCTGCAGCCCATTGACATATAGCGTGACTATCTTATATTCCTGATGATGCATATACTCTTTTCAAACTGTGTACACCTGTGTAACATTACCCATGATATCCCAAACAAGAACAATGAACAACAAAAAAGAAAAACACAAACCAAAGACTTCCAAGCCCGAAGTTCAAATAAAACCTCAAGTGGAGAGAAGATCCTCGCGTTCGTCGAGGGCCTCTCGTCAGTATCAAAGAAGATACGGTTTCCCCATAACCGTTATAAAGTTCCATCTTATCAGGCTCAATAAATAATATTATTAAATCTCTTTGTAATTGGCCAAGAGTTGAGAAACATGAGTATTTTCTTCTCAGTTATAAGGATAGGGATAAGCACTTTTAGGAAATAAAATTTTAATTCCTTAGTAGACCGAAAATTAAATTGTAAAGCATTTTCTTTTTAGGTACAAAAATGCAACACAATTACTTGTAGTCATAGTAAGTAGGCAAAACTCGAAAACTCAAAAAAACAGGTGTATCACCTTAAGTAGGCCTGTATAATTCCAATTTAGTTAGAATTAGGTTAATAACACTTTTCTTTTGAAGCCCAGTGTAAGAGATGAGGGTCCATGCTGGGGGGTTAGTCCCAGATGATTTCACAATTAACACTGGGCACTTCTATAGAAGTATATGGCTCCAGCCGGTAGCCACTTACCCTGCTAGTGTGGAGATGGTTACCCTAGGGCGTTTCATTTGCCCGCGACAGATGTTGGTGGTGGAGCACACTGAAAGCTCCGTAGTCTCTCTCTTATCCGCCCATGGTACACTACCCGTCTGCAGACAACCTTCTTCCACATTGTCAATCTCCACTGCTTCAGCGCTGCAGAGTGTGGCTCTTTAATATTTTCCATAGGGAATCCTCTCTTCTTCAGGTCTTTAGCCGCCTCTGACGTGCTCTCATAGACCTAAGTAACGCTGTCAAAAAACACCTTCAGCTTAGCTGGATGTGGTGTCTGGAAGTGGATTGAGCTCTCTCAATATCCCCATATATACCTTCCTTTTCTTCAAAATCTCGGGAGGGTAATCATAGTCAAAATAAATGCTTTTCCCCTCGTAACGATCATCAAATGTTATGCTAGCCGAGATAACTCTGCCCCATGATGACTGCATACTCCTTAAGAAAGCGAACAAAAAGATTGCTGACCTTATGAAAGACATCCGACGACTTTCAGAGGAACTCAAAGAGAAAGATTCCCTGCTGACTGGCTTTATGGATGTGGCTTCAGTACAAGCCAAACAAATTGTTTCTCTTAGCGCAACCGGTAACATCCAGGACACCGTGCTATGGGACCCCTCTACCCTTCCAAGGCTTTCCTCCTGCTCAACTCCGAAGCATCAGTCAACCTGGGTTGAAGTGGTGGTCCGTGGCTGCAAGAGAGGCTCGGACGGGGCTGCCTCTCCTCCGCACATCGGCCTCTCCAGCCGCTATGCAGCCCTGTCTAACGACATTCCGGTCCGTCCAGCGGATGCACCTGCGGCTTCAAGTTTCCCTGATACGGATCTCTTTCAGCAGGCAGGGCCTGCCGACACTGTTGCATTTCCTCCACCGGCTGCATCTCCTGCACTGGCGGCAAACAGTGATCAGCTGGGCCACCGATCAGGCCCAGCGGCAGACCAGCGGCCCAGCCGTCATCCCGGTCAAAAACCTCCGCTTCCCAACATAGGATCCTGGAGGCTGTGCTCAGACGCTCCGGAGGCCGTCTCTATCCTGCACCGTCGGGTAGCCCTTCTCTCAGGTATGTTACTGCTACTCCAACACAACACTTGGCAGCTCACACACTCCATCCTCAGTCCGCACGCAGCGTTGAAGCAGATTCTGCTCAGTCCTGCTCTGGAACCCCACAACCGGCATCTCCTCGTCCTCTTTTCTCCCCAACCACACTAATAATTGGTGAATCCATAACCAGAAACATCCGTTTCGTTAACTCTACCACTCACTGCTTCCCCGGTGCCACCACAGCTGACATTTAAAAAAAACTCCAGGACCTAATGCCATCGCTCCCATCCTCCATCACAAGAGTGATAGTCCATGTGGGAACAAATGACACAGCTCTTCAGCAGTCTAAGCTGACAAAATCAGATTTTAACTGTCTTTTTAACTTTTTAAAGCAGTGTGGAAAGTCTGTTTTTAACTCTGGTCCCATTCCCACAGTTGGTCGCGGTGCTGGCTGCTTCAGTAGACTCTTTGTCCTCCACGACTGGCTCCAGTCCGCCTGCAGGGCTCACCGTGTGTGTTATGTCGATAACTGTAATATTTTCTGGCAAAGAATGTCTCTTTTTAAGACAGACGGACTTCACCCAAACAAACGGGGCTCAGAAATGTTAGCTGCTCACATACAGCATGTGGTGCGGTCCTCCCCTCAGGACTTAGGCCTACGTGAATGAGTAATCATTCATGCAGCACAGCTGGACACACCATCGCTCACTGAACAGATCTCTGCCTCACTGCCACAAACAACTGTCTCCACCTGCTGGCATGTAAAGCCGTCTGTTTCCAGCGCTGTTCCAAAGACTTCTATTCCTGTCATCATCACGCATAGACCAGTAAACCGAAATGTGCACATCCCACACAGAAATCATAATAATCTTATAAGGATTAGGACAACTGCACCAACTCCAGCAACAAAAACAAACTCATTTAAAATGGCTCTCTTCAATGTGAGATCTCTGTTAAGTAAGACTTTTGTCTTAAATGATTTTATCTTGTCTGCAAATCTAGATTTTATGTTTTTAACCGAATCCTGCTGGCAAATGAATGACTATAGCCAGCTAGCTGAACTGTGTCCGCCTCAATATGATTGTTTTAGTCAACCGAGGGTCAGTGGTCGTAGTGGTGGGCTAGTGAGCGTATATAGGAAAAATTTTAAATGTCATCAAGTACGCTGTGATAAATTTAACTCCTTTGAAGTTCTCACTCTTAAAGTTGGAGGGCTGCAACCTGTCATATTTGTTATAATTTATCGCCCCCCAAAACCGCCTGGAGGATTTTTATCAGAACTTCCTGAATTTTTATCTACTCTGGTTTTGAATTATGACAGAATTGTGCTTTGTGGCGATTTTAATATTCATGTCAATGACCCCACCAATGTTAATGCAACTGACTTTTTAAATATGGCCACTTCTTTTAACTTCAAACAACATGTCAAAGGGCACATAACCGTGGTCATACACTGGACTTGGTTTTTACCCTGGGTGTCAGCATTTCCTCTGTGGAATTAGTGGACATGACCATATCTGACCACAGATGTATTGTTTTTAGCTGCAATTCGCCTGTTACTCATGCCGCCTCACCAAACTCCGTGTGTTATCGCATCTTTAATGAACAAAGTGTTTCAAAGTTTTGCACATTCTTTCAGAGCCAAAGCCAACACCTGTCTGATTCCAACACCAACAATCTGGTTGATCACTTCAATCATATCTGCTTGTCGTCACTAAAAATTACTGCTCCTCTAAAGGTCAGGCCTACGTCTAAAGCTAGTAAGCAACCCTGGATAAATGACAGCATTCGCAGCCTAAAAAGGGAATGCAGGAAAGCAGAGCGCAGATGCAAAAAATCTAGTCTCCATGTCCATTACCTCAGTCTGAAGGATTTATTAATTTACAATAACATGGTAAGGATGCGAGAACACACTATTTTTCTGAACTCATTACTACACATAAACACAATCCCAGGTTTCTGTTTAAGACTGTGGATCAGCTGGTAAACCCAACCCCTACTTGTGCCTCAGCTGGAAGTAATGATGACTGTGAATTGTTTTTATCTTATTTTACCAATAAGGTGGTGTCCATCAGAGCCTCTATTACCCCCACGGCCTCTTACTCAGAGATTCTTCACCAGCAACAAGACAGTTTTAACCAGTTTCATCCCATCGACTTGTCTGAGCTTTTAAAAACAGTATCACAAATGAGAGTATCGTCCAGCCCACTTGAGTTAGTTTTTACTGAAAGTAATGGATTCTGTTGGGCCCCATCTGATCTCTGTTTTTAACAGCTCCCTATCTACTGGTTGTGTCCCTGATTATTTTAAAACGGCTTGCGTGAACCCACTTTTAAAGAAACCTGGTTTAGATCCCTCCGTCCAACAAAAGTTTACACCAATTTCAAAACTGCCTTTTATTGCAAAGATTTCAGAAAGAATTGTGTCAAAACAGCTGCTCACTGTACTGGGAAATAACAAATTATTTGAAAAGTTTCAGTCTGGTTTCAGGAAGTACCACAGCACTGAGACCAATGACCTTTTAATGTCTGCTGATGAAGGTATGTGCTCAGACCTGGTACTCCTGGACCTTAGCGCTGCTTTTGACACCATTGATCACAACATCATGTTAGACAGACTGAGGCACTGGGTGGGGATCTCTGCCCTAGAATGGTTTTCATCCTACCTGTCTAATTGGAAGTTTTGTGTGTCTGTAAACAACTATGTCTCTTCGTTCTGTCCATTTAAATATGGTGTGCCTCAGGGGTCGGTTTTAGGACCCATTTTGTTTTCCTTGTATCTGCTTCCCCTTGGACGTATTATCCATAAACATGGTATTTCTTTTCATATTTATGCTGATGACACACAAATGTACTTGATCAGATCCACAGACCCTACAATACTGAGTTCACTTAACAACTGCCTTTGTGAAGTTAAACAATGGATGTCAAATAATTTCCTCCAGCTGAACTCATACAAAACAGAAATCCTGGTCTTCGGGTCCCAGCAGATGGCAAATACTGTCATCTGCTGGTTCCCTAGTAAATCATATTTAGCCTGTTGCAAAGAACCTTGGTGTTTGGTTGGATAATAATTTAAATTTTGAGCAGCACACCACAAAGCTTGTTCAATCATGTTTTTATCATCTTAGAAATATAGCAAAAATTCGATCTATGTTAACTTTTAAGGACACCGAGACCATGTCAATTTCACTTTCAATTTTATTTAAATAGCGCCAAATCACAACAACAGTTATCTCACAGCGCTTTTCATAAAAGAGCAGGTCTAGACCATACTCTATGATGTTATTTACAGAAGCCCAACAATTCCCACCAAGACCAAGCACTAGGCGACAGAGGCAAGGAAAAACTTCCTTTTAAGAGGCAGAAACCTCGAGCAGAACCATGGCTCAAGGTGGGCGGCCATCTGCCTCGACCCGTTGGGGGTGAAGGGGAGAGAGAGAGAGAGAGAGAGGAACAGAGAGAAAAAGAGAGGGATGGAAGGAGAGAGAGGGGAGGGTGGCAGCCTACACAATATACACACAGAGGTACAGACAGTAAAGTTGATGTTGCTATAGACTAAATGAAAAATGGTATAGATATGTATAGTAGTGTTAATGATAATAATCGTAATGTTAATGATTATAATAACAATAATAACAATAGGACTAGTAAAAATAGTTGTTGTAACAGAGGGTGTCGAGCAGGAACGCAGGTGACCCGCAGCCACAGATCCAGACTCCACAGCTCCAGAGCCAGAAACACCTGCAGGAAGTGATAGAAGGAGAGGGACGAGAAAGCACAAGACTACCGGAAAGGGGAGAAGTCGAGTTAGTAACATGCAATAATGGAATGAGGTTGCATACAGAGGGAGAGAAAGTAGATGAGAGATGAGCTCAGTGCATCATGGGAAATCCCCCGGCAGTCTAGGCCTATAGCAGCATAACTAAGGGATGGTTCAGGACTCACCTGAGCCAGCCCTAACTATAAACTTTATCAAAGACGAAAGTCTTAAGCCTAATCTTAAATGTGGAGATGGTGTCTGCCTCCTGAACCCAAACTGGAACCTGGTTCCACAGGAGAGAAGCTTGATAGCTGAACGCTCTGGCTCCCATTCTACTTTTGGAGACTCTAGGAACCACAAGTAACCCTGCATTCTGGGAGCGCAGTGCTCTGGTGGGGTAGTAAGGTCCTATGAGCTCTTTAAGATAAGATGGTGCCTGACCATTAAGAGCTTTGTATGTGTATTTATGTGTAAATATAATCTCTTTTCCTGGTTCCTGTCAGAACACGTGCTGCAGCATTCTGGATCAGCTGAAGAGTCTTAATGGACTTTTTCGAGCAGCCTGATAATAGGGAATTGCAGTAATCCAGCCTAGAAGTAACAAATGACTAGTTTTTCTGCATCATTTTTAGACAGGATGTTCCTGAGTTTCGCAATATTACGTAGGTGAAAAAAGGCGGTCCTTGAAATTTGCTTAATGTGAGACTTAAACGACATGTCCTGATCAAAGATAACTCCAAGATTCCTCACAGTGGTGCTGGAGGCCAGGGCGATGCCATCAAGGGAAACTATATCTTTAGATAATGTGTCACGGAGGTGCTTAGGCCCCAGAACAATAACTTCAGTTTTATCTGAGTTTAACATTAGAAAATTACAGGTCATCCAGGTTTTAACATCCTGCAGGCACATTTGAAGTTTAGCTAACTGATGAGTTTCATCTGGCTAACATCTGCATAACAATGAAAGTTTATGGAATATTTCCTGATAATATTGCCTAAAGGAAAAATATATAAAGTGAAGAGGATTGGTCCGAGGACAGATCCTTGTGGAACTCCATGACTAACTTTGGCATGCATGGAGGACTCATTGTTAACATGTACAAACTGAAATCGATCTGATAAATAGGACTTAAACCAGCTTAGAGCGGTTCCTTTAATGCCAATGAAATGTTCCAGTCTCTGCAATAGGATCTGATGGTCAATGGTATCAAATGCAGCACTAAGATCTAATAAAACCAGTACAGAGACAAGTCCTTTGTCTGATGCAATAAGGAGGTTGTTAGTAATTTTCACCAGTGCTGTCTCTGTGCTATGATGAGCTCTAAATCCTGACTGAAAATCCTTAAATAAACTATTGCTCTGTAGAAAGTCACACAGCTGTTTAGCAACTGCTGTCTCCAGGACCTTAGAGAGAAATGGAAGGTTAGATATAGGTCTATAGTTGGCTAAAACATCCGGATCAAGTTTGGGCTTAATTACAGCTACTTTAAAGTACTGTGGTACATAGCCTGTTGATAGAGATAGATTGATCATATCTAGTATAGAAGTGCTGACTAAGGGTAAAACATCTTTAAGCAACCTAGTCGGGATGGGGTCTAAGAGGCAGGTTGATGGTTTAGATGAAGAAATTATTGAAGTTAGTTGGTAAAGGTTGAGGGAGGCAAAACAGTCTAAACATATATCTGGTTTTACAGCCGTTTCTAAGGTTCCTGAGTTTAGAGATAAGTCGGTGCCAGTTGAGGGCAGGTCTTGGTGAATTTTGTTTCTAATAGATAGAATTTTATCATTAAAGAAGCTCATGAAGTCGTAACTACTGAGAGCTATGGGAATACTTGGCTCAATAGAGCTGTGACTCTCTGTCAGCCTGGCTACAGTGCTGAAAAGAAACCTGTGGTTGTTCCTATTTTCCTCTATTAATGACGAGTAGTACGCTGCTCTAGCATTACGGAGGGCCTTCCTATAAGTTTTAAGACTATCTTTCCAAATTAAACGAGAATTTTCCAGTTTGGTGGAACACCAATTCCTCTCAAGTTTCCGCGATATTTGCTTTAATTTGCGAGTTTCAGTATTATACCATGGAGCTAACCGTCTTTGTTTTATTATTTTCTTTTTTAGAGGGGCTACAGAGTCGAGTGTCATTCGCAGCGAGCCTGCAGCACTATCAACAAGATGATTGATTTGGGAGGGACTGAAATTAGCATAGGAGTCCTCCGTTACTTTGTGATCTGATAATGAATTTAGAGCTGATGGAATCGCATCCTTAAATTTAGCTACAGCACTATCAGATAGATCATTACTGGGTGATATAACGCCACTCTCTCCCGACGAGTCCAAACGTCACTGGCAGTAGAGGCTGGAGTTTCTTTCTGGGTTTCACGTTGCTGTGTTGCTTTAGCTGATGCTTCAATTAGCCTAAGTATAAATGTCGAATTGTTCGCGGTTAAAAGCTTTTTGTTGGTCGCATAAAGTTTACAACTGACGACAATGTTCTTTGCATCTTAGACTGTGACGCAATGATGGCAATAACGTTACTTACAGCTGTTGAAAATACTTCCATCTCCCTGTTCTCCAGTCTTCCTTTCGCTTTTTGGCTAACACTGACTTTAACATAAAGTCTGGTGCCACTGACCTGCAGCGCAGTTTCGCATTCAGGTCAGGGGTGGTGCATTCAGTAGCTCAGCGTTACTTGGATTAGTAACTGTAATATTATAACTGTTTTGGAAATAGTAATCCGTTACATTACTCTTTACTGGAAAAAGTAATATTACAGTATTACTGCCCAACAGATTACGTACCACTGATGTGTGAGAACGACTGTCGTACACACTGTGCAGGTGTGGAATGGGCAGCTGAACGCAAACGAACATCCTTGTTGATACTTGGACAGGAAGAAAACTTTACACACGTCAGCCTGTAGATGTCCTCAAATCCTTTCCATTTCACTTGGCCAGCTCCTGTACCCCCCTTTTTTAAATTTTATTACAGATCTGCATGGTTCACCTGGGTCACATTTTCAGTTCAGAAAATATGGAATTCCTGATTAATCCGGAATCTTCTGATTTTATCGTCTTAGTGATCACCTCATCATCAACACATTTGCTGATTTATGATGTCACTGATAATGTATATTCCTCAAGGTTGATGTGGCTCTCCTGGGTGGCGCCCACTCCAATTTTTACAAAAAACAGTCCCACAGAGATACTGTAGCCTAACACTTTGACCCTTTGAATCAGCTGGGTGTAAACTGGCCGAAGACACAGAAAAATGGATCTGTGGGCATCCTTACCCAGTGATTAAGAATGATTTTAGAAAGAATCACCAACTGAAAGGATCATTCTCCTACATTATTATTATCAAACCTAATAGCAGGCTCATCATGACATCCTATCACGTCATTGACTCCCCTACATGTTTTGGTAACCTCTGACCAAGACCAAGATTATTGTTGGGTTGCGTGACAAGACAGTGACAAGGCTGTGACTAAGTCTATTGCACCGATGGGGAAACAGCCGTGGGATGATTACAGTAATGATGGTGATGTCAGTGTGGTGCTGACATGTCATGGCTGTCTTCATTAAAAGCCTCTGAAGTCTAAACAGACCTTACAGCTGGCCCAACTGCTGTCAGCTTTCTGTAATATCCTCCTCTCTTCTCACCTTCCTTTACCTCCTCTGTGCCCACCACTCTTTCCTGTCACATTGTAGTAAGTGTTTCAGGAAAAAATTGAGGACTTTTCTGGTGACACAACATTGTTCCCAGTGAAGTTTTATTATGCACAACAAAACATTTATTTCCTGGCAGTATACAAATGTGGATATAGATACAGTATTTGATATAAGCATTTAATTCTTGCATTAACATTAAATGGACATTGTGTCCAGATGTCATTACCAAGTCCATGAAGAGACTGCTGTCACAAATAACAACAGTTTGGGTTAAAATGTGCAAAGAAATGAAGAAGACTCAGATGTAACATATGTCATGTAAAAAATTCAAGACTTGGGCCAGATAAGAAAGCTTGAACTTTTACCAACATTTTTATTATCAACAAAAACAGACACCAATTAGAATACAAAAGTTCCACCAGAGTGTGTCAGAGATCGGTGCAAAATAGAGCCCCATTCTGTTACCAGAACAGAGACCCGAGTTGACATGAAAACCATGTAACAACTGACTTTCACCTCCTTCTGGACCTCCTTTGATAGCTCTGTTTCTTGGCTTCACATCATCTCTTGGCTATTTTTCCTACTGCACCTGGGTCTGGGAAAGTCCCAGATTTTCACATGCCTCAGCATTTTCAGCATGTGGTGGGAAGTCTCTGACCGTTCTGCTCCTCCTCTCTGTGTCCTTTGCATGCCCTCTGCTGATCATACTATTTCATTCATAACCTGACTTTGTGGAATAAACTGGTGTTGTTTGTGCTCTGTGCTAGGAACAGGACATTCTTACTGTGATGGACTATACTGATGTTTTTTCACAGAAATATACTGTATTATTTTACAGTTTTTTCAACATTACATATAAATACCATGAAAATACAGAAAAATACTTTTATTAAAAACATTAACCATAAAATAAAAGTTATAATCTGTATATTCATATAATAAGAAATTATACTTTTTTTACAGGATTATTCCATTGCTTAATTGCCCTGAATGTAAAATTACATTGAATTCTATGTAAAAAGACAAAGAAATTCATATATTTAAAATTAAGACAACTTTCTGTTTTTTACTGTGAAACTTTAAATTTAAGGTAAATAAATGTAAAAAAAACAATCGTAAAATAACGGTAAAAAGTCTGGCAGCAAAAGTTGCCAAACACTTACCGTAAAATTACAGTAAAGAACCTTAAATTATTCTACGGAATAATTCTGTTTTTAAATACAGATATTTACTGTAAACATTGTCTGTATTTTTACAGTCCAACTGCTGAAAAATGAAAAGAAAATCATTTAAAAAATGTCTGTAAAATGTTAAACAAATCTGCATATAAACTGAAAAATATTGCAGAAATACCTTAAAATTACACAGTTAAAAAGTGTCTGCTGTTTTTACACAGTATTCTTTGGTAAATTCATAAGATTATCTATTCCATCCACAAGAACTCCTTGTCAAAGTACAGATTTTTAGATTTAAAACACAAATTTTTTTATAAAAAATTCCTTAAAATACCGTGCTTTAAAACTCATTAACAGTATCTTGAAAGCTTTAGGCTTTTATTTTATGGGATTATCCAGTCTATTAATAGTAACTTCCTGTTAAATTTAGTTTTTAAACTGTGGAATAACAAAGATCACGTGATAATAGCTTGCAAAACCTACCTAGCTATTTTTATAGAGATTACTTTATATAAACAATATTTGACAGTAATTACAAGCAACTATCCAATATATCTACGAACTTTTCCCATTACTGTATGGAGTTTACTTTGAATAAACATACTTTTATAGTGATTAAAAGCAACTATTCAATATATCTACAGACTTTTATCATTAATGTATGGGGTTTACTTCAAATAAACATACTTTTATAGTAATTACAAGCAATTATCCAATATATCTACAAACTTTTCCCATTAATGTATGGAGTTTACTTTCATAGGCCATTTGAGGCTAAAAAGACCTATTCTCTTTAGGTCTTGATGCACAGCTTACTGGTGTTTGGGCTATATATCAAAATCAAATGGTCATAAAAGGTGTATTTGTTGTCCCATCTTGGTTCACTCAAAAAACTGAAGCTTTGATTTTAATTATATTTATTTTTTCAACAGATTCCACAAAATTGTTTTAGGTTAGTTAAAAGCAAAAAAATTAATGAACTTGTACAAGAGTAACACAATGAATGTCAATTGATCCAACTAAAAATAAAAAACTTCTGATCAACAATATATTTAAGCTTACCTTTCAATATTTTATTTGGAGTAGTAAAAATATACATTTATGTTCAATTAATTAAAACATTAGGTTTTCATTCAATATTTTTTTTCCAAATTAGATTGACACAAATCAAATGTTTGTCAACTGGTCCCACACAAATTAATTTCAACTGAATTTTGTTATGGACTTTATTCACCAACACATCAATATCATTTTGGTGCAATTGGTGAAAAAAATAATACAGTAAAATTATTAGCACTATAAAGTGTTGAAAAGTTTGCAAAATAATGTTTAGTTGTCAACAATTTTGATGATGCATTGCTTAGAATTCTGCCTATTCCGCAGAACACTCAGCATCCAAATCAATGGATGGCTCATTCATAGTTTGTTCTTGAGCATCTGTACCTTGGTTGAGAGTTTGCTAGCATCTAGTTGAAAGAATCACTTGTGAAGTACCTCAAAGAAGGCTTTAAGGTTCTGAGGATAACTGAGGTTCAGTGCATAATTACACCTATTAAGAGTGCACGTGTAGAGGCGATGTCTCCCAAGTCATGCAGAACTTCAGCACCCTCGGTGACTATCCCAACATCAGCTGGAGGAGTGGTAGCATCACCTCCCTCAACACGGATGCTGTAAAGATAACTTGTCCAAGCTCCATCGGAACGGCTGTAGCATCAGATCCTTTAAATAGGACAGAAAGAAAGTAGAAAAAAATAGCATGATACAGTGCTATGTGTTTAAAAATTACAAGATGAAGTAGTGCTGGTGAATTAAATATTAAATACAATTGTGTATTATTTAATATACCTCACCAAGCACTTTATTTGGAGGGCGTGCAGTCTACTGCAAACCAACAGCTCTGCCATAAATCTTTACTTTTACTAAGCTTAGATATTTAACAAGTGTTTCTATTATTCTGCCCCCCTCATCTATGTCAATGGGGTAGACAATATTAGGAAAACTTTTCAATATAATGCACTATACAGGCAGTTGTCATTTTTGATTGCATTAGACAGCAGATATTCCTGATAAAATGCATTGTGAGTGTATATATTAGATTTCTCAAAAAACAAACTGATTTTCTGCAAATCGTAAGAAAGTAACAAAGTGACAGTTGTGGTCAAAGGTTTACACACACTTCTAAAGAACATACACGTCATGGCTGTTTGGGTTTCCAATAATAACTACAACTCTACAATACAATTTTTCTGTGATGAATCTTTGTCACAAAAACACGTTATGAATTTTGGTACTTTTATGAATTTATTATGGGTCTTCTGAAGATGTGACCAAATCTACTGGGTTAAAAATATACATACAGCAATGTTAATATTTGTTTAAAAGTCCCATTGTCATTTTTACCTCAATTAGACACTTTTGGTAGCCATCTACAAGCTTCTGGTTCAATCATTGACCACTCCTCTTGATAGATTTGGAGCAGTTAAGTTAAATTTAACAAACAGACTTGTTTCTTTAAAATAGTTCACGTTCTCGACTGGGTTTAAGTCAGGTAAGGTTGTGTACTGTTTAAAATTTTATGATACAAGTACCAAAAACACTTCTTACGACAGTAAGAAGTACAAAACGAGTAAGCAGTAGGGGTGTGTATCTTCACTGGCCTCACGATTCAATTCAATTACGATTATCAGATCAACAATTTGGTTCGAATCTTGATGCGTCACCTCAAGGGTGGGAAATTCTAGTCAGCTCATTACGATTATGAGGCTACGATGCGACTGTAAGACAAAACTAATTGTAACAAATCAAACAAATAGGTAGTATTGAAAATGCAGATATTTAATGTTACTTCATATAAATGCAGCTAACATTGCATAGCATTATTACAGCGTTATTACTGACCTCTTTTGCTGATATTTTTATTTTTGATGCTGCTGTTATTAGTATAGAGTCAGATTTGGTTTAACTATGCAATCTAAATAGCAATTGTAAGTTGCTTTGGATAAAAGCGTCAGCTAAATGAACAAATGTAATGTCTCGTCTAGTGTAGTTACATGTTTGTTTCTTGTTTGTTTCTCTTCTTTGTTTATGGTAATCTTGTATTGAGCAACATAGGCCTTGAGAAACGGCATTGGGTTCATTGTGTACTCGATATGTGGATGAATGACAACAAACAAATTTGAACTTACAGCCAAAAAACGTCCTGCTCAGCTTCCAGACCGCAGTCTGAAGAGGAGACGCCGTCCTGTGAAGGAGGAGGAGAGGACGCTAGCTATGTGCCACCGTGCTGCACAGTGTGCGGGCGAAAATCATTAACGTTAGTTGCATATTGATTTTGTTGATCATGTGAAAGTTTAGTAGCAGCCGTTATTCAAACAGCTGTGTTACGACCCGTGAGGTCTGTGGGTTGTGCTTGTCTCTTATCTGCAGCTGTGTACCTGGGCCCTGAGCCTGGCGCTGCGTAAATCCCGTAGCTGGAGCTGATCAGCGGCAATCAGTGGGGCACATAAGCTGAGCCAGTGAAGTGCTCTCAGGCTCACTCTTCCGTGGTTGCTCGCGTTAGACTGTGTGACTTATTGTGTGGCTTACAGTGTGGTGGACTTACTGTGTGGTTTATTGTGTGGTCCGTAGCGAGACGTGATCTCCACATAGACACAAACACCGAGCCAACTTAATGGCCAGCAGAGAGGCCGCAGGTAAAAACCTTAGTGAGTAAAAAGCCAGTACGTCATCAATACACCTGTTTAACAAACGCATTGTATTTTGAGAAGCAAACTTTCTGTTGCTCATTCCAAATGTCAATATATCCGATCCCTAAACATAGCTCTGGTCATTGATGTGTGTTTAAATAGTGAGGCAACTGCAAACAATAAAAAAATATTTGTTTGAAAGTGTTGGTGTTTAGGCTTTGTGAGCAACAATCAAATCCCAATTGTATACTCATCAGGGTGCATACACAGATGTTTTGGGTTTCTGACTGTTTACTACTCTCTATACGTGTCAGAAGAGACGAGTCAACATCAACTTATTATTCTATAATTTCTACCAACTGCAAAACATACCTGTGGGCCAAAAGTTCCCTTCCTGCAGAGCCTCCTTTCTTCTTCAACACACTGGAGGAGATTGGAAGTCTGTTTGTCTACAAACTTTGAGACAGTGGAACAGTAGAAATCCTCAGAATTTCCACCTAGAAACATATTCCACAAGCACAACATAGTATTGGTAGTTGAAGAGCAGCCTTATGCGCTCTCCTTTAACTGGGAAAGGGAAGAGGATGAAATAAAGTTTTGGAAATTCAGACAGAAAAAGAGGCACACTTTCGTAATTTGTAGCAATACATTGACCTAAACGCCATGTCTACTCTGTGATGCCCTTCCCCCCCCCCATTTATAATAACAGCTTGCACAGCTTTAGGCTAATAGTGACTCACTGAAGCTCATAAACACTTCAACCCATTGGCTGAATACAAGTCCAAAATATCTGTTAACAATTAAAATTAACGTTAACGTTACCTGTTTTTAATCATGCAAAAACGTAACATTTGCATTTATTATGACCAGTAAAATAAGCCTGATATCTGAAAGTATAGACAGGAACACAAGACTAAAATTAAAGCTGCAAGCAGCGTTGGGCGGGCCCTCGCACTTGTAAGCGCGTCCGCGTGTGAGCCGGCCGAGTTGCATATTCTGGAGCTCTGCCGGTGCGGCTGTGAATTTGCTACGCGGTTATGACGCCGCATGAAGGTGTTATATGTCACTTCCTGTGTCCCCTATGTGGAGCTACATAGCACTTGCCGCTATGAATATAAATCGGTGTTGGCGTGTAGATGTCTGCGGGGTGGGAGAGTTATCAAGCACGTAAAGTTTGTTTCAGATGTGAGCATGTACACTGAACAATAATGTACCCAAACAATAAAATAAATTCCTTTTATATTTCCCTGCCTTGTTGTTTATGTGTACATACAGAGGAAGAATGTGAGAACAGCACACATTTCATCGTTACTGTGTGTTAGAGCATGTGAGAACAGTGGATACTTTTAATACAGCCCACACCCCTAATACTGTGTAACTATAACAAGTAGAGAACAGAAGAAAAAGATGTTCTTTCTTTACAACTGTCTGCATAGCTTATTCATATGGTGTAATGAATGAAAATAAATAGGCCTACTAGGCTCCTCTCTACTTTGACATTTAAGATTAGCTCTTTTGATCCACCTTCATACACATGTGACATTACTGTACAACTTGAGAAAGGTGAGTTGTTTTCTGCTCCAGCCTGCCTAAAAGAAAAGCGTTTTGGGGATTAAATGGACTTTATTAGCTGCTGCAGTGCAGGATGAACTCAGAATAGACCCATTTCTCACCTTATTATTCTAAATCATGCAACGAAGAAGAAGAAATGCATAAGAAATCCTGGGACAAAATCTGTCCACAAATACTGTACAGCATGTAGTCTGATGATCAAGACTTGTGTTATAGCTGACTTGGGCAGTGAAATGTTTTTTTTAATTCATGTGGTCATAGTTGTCCACAACTCAAATCAGAATATAAGAAGAAATGTTTTATACCACCTCAAGAAGGCTTCCTATCAGAAAGGTAGGAAGGTATTTCAAATGTACAACTGCAGTACTTAAATCTAAGTAAAGTAATTTCCCTGACATTACTGTGTTACGCATGTAACAGGTTTTATACTTCCTGTGAGTATAATCCAATCAATCTTATTTTCATACTGTATATCCGTTGTGTAATTTGATAAATTGTGTTGTATGTGGTGCTCGCATCGGGTACTACTGAGACTTCATTGCCCTCTTCAGAGAAGACTCTGACTGCAACATGCGTCTTTGTAAAGAGAGAAACAGACAGAAAAAGTCTCTAACTCTGCCTGTCAGCTCGCTCTGCTCCGTTAAAACTGAATTTACCATACAGAATTGAATACGAGTGCACTCCAGATTTAGCTGCAGCCAGCTGACCGTGTGCTTCTCCCTATACCGCAGTTCTGTGTCCATGCATGCAGCAAACTGAAAGCACTGTCTGTCGGAGCGTCTACGTGAAAAGAGAAGGAAGACATTGCTGGTAGTATTGTCTTCAGAGTTGTTAAACACCTCAGCGCACTGAAGGAAGCCATCTGACTGTGTGAGGGGCAAGATCGTTGATGTCTGCAGGCAGAGTAGGAGCTCTCCTGTCTGACTGGTCCACCAATAGCAGAGAAGATGACCCCTTGAGACACAGCCCCTCCTCATTTGCATAATGAGGCAGAAATGCATACAAAAATTTAAAAAAGACAGGCAGAAATAAATACCATGGGTGAAAATAAATAAGGTAAATAAATACAAAGGAAGAATAAAACAGAGAAAAATATTAAAACACACACATAAATTAAAGCTGCAAGCAGCGTTGGGCGGGCCCTCGCACTTATAAGCGCGTCCGCGTGTGAGCCGGCCGAGTTGCATATTCTGGAGCTCTGCCGGTGCGGCTGTGAATTTGCTACGCGGTTATGACGCCGCATGAAGGTGTTATATGTCACTTCCTGTGTCCCCTATGTGGAGCTACATAGCACTTGCCGCTATGAATATAAATCGGTGTTGGCGTGTAGATGTCTGCGGGGTGGGAGAGTTATCAAGCACGTAAAGTTTGTTTCAGATGTGAGCATGTACACTGAACAATAATGTACCCAAACAATAAAATAAATTCCTTTTATATTTCCCTGCCTTGTTGTTTATGTGTACATACAGAGGAAGAATGTGAGAACAGCACACATTTCATCGTTACTGTGTGCTGTACCGCAGTTCTGTGTCCATGCATGCAGCAAACTGAAAGCACTGTCTGTCGGAGCGTCTACGTGAAAAGAGAAGGAAGACATTGCTGGTAGTATTGTCTTCAGAGTTGTTAAACACCTCAGCGCACTGAAGGAAGCCATCTGACTGTGTGAGGGGCAAGATCGTTGATGTCTGCAGGCAGAGTAGGAGCTTCCTGTCTGACTGGTCCACCAATAGCAGAGAAGATGACCCCTTGAGACACAGCCCCTCCTCATTTGCATAATGAGGCAGAAATGCATACAAAAATTTAAAAAAGACAGGCAGAAATAAATACCATGGGTGAAAATAAATAAGGTAAATAAATACAAAGGAAGAATAAAACAGACAAAAATATTAAAACACACACATAAATAAATACATTAAAAAAATTGTAATAAATAAAGTTGAATAAACAAATAAGGTAATTATAACAAAGGTGAATAGTAAAGGCACTAATTAAAATATATACATTTATGTCTCCTTGTATAATTTAATTACTACCTACATTTATTTATTTACTTTATTTTTTGTGTATTTAATTGGATGCTTATTTATTTATTGAGCATTTATTTATTTCTGTATTTATTTCTGACTGTGTCAGGATCGGTCCTCCATAACGGGGTGGGAGAGTTATCAAGCACGTAAAGTTTGGTTCAGATGTGAGCATGTACACTGAAGTTACAACAACTTCCTGTGTCATGGCGAAGACTTGATCTCTGACGCCACGCCACGGACACACCCATTGACGAAAACTCGCAAATAGCACAACTTTTCATCTTCAATGCCTTTAGAAGGCACAGCACAAATTTGAAGTCGGTCGGACTAAATCCCTAGGAGGAGTTCGTTAAAGTACGAAGTGTGTAAATCATCCAAAATTTGACGTAAAATTCAAAATGGCCTACTTCCTGTTGATTTTAGGGCATCGCTCCAAGAGGCTTTTTTGTGCGTCTGGACAAGATACACGTACCACAGAAAATTCGTGCACGTAGGTAAAACGTGCGGCGGGGGCTGCTTCGTTAAAAGTCACTTCCTGTTGCCAGCAGGTGGCGCTATGACTGTCTGTGAATGTCAGCATGTACATGTGTTCAGGGCGGGACTCTCATCCTACATGTACAGTTTGGTCCAGATGTGAGCATGTACACTGAAGTTACGACAACTTCCGTGTCATGGCGAAGAGTTGATCTTTGACGCCACGCCACGGACACGCCCATTGACGAAAACTTGCAAATAGCACAACTTTTCATCTTCAATGCCTTTAGAAGGCACAGCACAAATTTGAGGTCGGTCGGACTAAATCCCTAGGAGGAGTTCGTTAAAGTACGAAGTGTGTAAATCATCCAAAATTTGACGTAAAATTCAAAATGGCCGACTTCCTGTTGGGTTTAGGCTATGGCTCCAAGAGACTTTTTTGTGCGTCTGGACAAGATACACGTACCACAGAAAATTCGTGCACGTAGGTAAAACGTGCGGCGGGGGCTGCTTCGTTAAAAGTCACTTCCTGTTGCCAGCAGGTGGCGCTATGACTGTGGGTGAATGTCAGCATGTACATGTGTTCAGGGCGGGACTCTCATCCTACATGTACAGTTTGGTCCAGATGTGAGCATGTACACTGAAGTTACGACAACTTCCGTGTCATGGCGAAGAGCTGATCTTTGACGCCACGCCACGGACACGCCCATTGACGAAAACTTGCAAATAGCACAACTTTTCATCTTCAATGCCTTTAGAAGGCACAGCACAAATTTGAGGTCGGTCGGACTAAATCCCTAGGAGGAGTTCGTTAAAGTACGAAGTGTGTAAATCATCCAAAATTTGACGTAAAATTCAAAATGGCCGACTTCCTGTTGGGTTTAGGCTATGGCTCCAAGAGACTTTTTTGTGCGTCTGGACAAGATACACGTACCACAGAAAATTCGTGCACGTAGGTGAAACGTGCGGCGGGGGCTGCTTCGTTAAAGGTCACTTTCTGTTGCCAGCAGGTGGCGCTATGACTGTGGGTGAATGTCGGCATGTACATGTGTTCAGGGCGGGACTCTCATCCTACATGTACAGTTTGGTCCGGATGTGAGCATGTACACTGAAGTTACAACAACTTCCTGTTTCATTGCGAATCATCGACGCCACGGACACGCCCATTGACGAAAACGCGCAAATAGCACAACTTTTCATCGTCAATGCCTTTAGAAGGCACAGCAGAAATTTGACGTCGATCCGACTAAATCCCTAGGAGGAGTTCGTTAAAGTACGAAGTATGTAAATCATCCAAAAATGGCCATAAAATTCAAAATGGCCGACTTCCTGTTGACTTTAGGCTATGGGTTCTTGAGGCTTTTTTGTGCGTCTTGATACGATACATGTCCCCAGAAAATTTCGTACATGTAGGTTGAACGTGAACGAGGGGCTAATCATTTCCAATTTTCTAGGTGGCGCTAGCGAGTCATTTTGCCACGCCCATGTGCGAAACTTGTAGAATACGAAATTTTTCACCGGTTCTGACATGTTTGCAAATTTTGGTGAGTTTTCGAGTATGTTTAGGCCATGTCATTTGGGCCTACTTTGCAGAAAAAAAAAAAAAAAAAAAAAAAAAAAAAAAATAATCCGAGCAATTTCAATAGGGACCTCGCACGGTCGTGCTCGGGCCCTAATAAATATATTAAAAAATTAGTAATAAATAAAGTTGAATAAACAAATAAGGTAATTATAACAAAGGTGAATAGTAAAGGCACTAATTAAAATATATACATTTATGTCTCCTTGTATAATTTAATTACTACCTACATTTATTTATGTACTTTATTTTTTGTGTATTTAATTGGATGCTTATTTATTTATTGAGCATTTATTTATTTCTGTATTTATTTCTGACTGTGCCAGGATCGGTCCTCCATAGTGGGGTGGGAGAGTTATCAAGCACGTAAAGTTTGGTTCAGATGTGAGCATGTACACTGAAGTTACAACAACTTCCTGTGTCATGGCGAAGACTTGATCTCTGACGCCATGCCACGGACACACCCATTGACGAAAACTCGCAAATAGCACAACTTTTCATCTTCAATGCCTTTAGAAGGCACAGCACAAATTTGAAGTCGGTCGGACTAAATCCCTAGGAGGAGTTCGTTAAAGTACGAAGTGTGTAAATCATCCAAAATTTGACGTAAAATTCAAAATGGCCTACTTCCTGTTGATTTTAGGGCATCGCTCCAAGAGGCTTTTTTGTGCGTCTGGACAAGATACATGTACCACAGAAAATTCGTGCACGTAGGTAAAACGTGCGGCGGGGGCTGCTTCGTTAAAAGTCACTTCCTGTTGCCAGCAGGTGGCGCTATGACTGTGGGTGAATGTCAGCATGTACATGTGTTCAGGGCGGGACTCTCATCCTACATGTACAGTTTGGTCCAGATGTGAGCATGTACACTGAAGTTACGACAACTTCCGTGTCATGGCGAAGAGCTGATCTTTGACGCCACGCCACGGACACGCCCATTGACGAAAACTTGCAAATAGCACAACTTTTCATCTTCAATGCCTTTAGAAGGCACAGCACAAATTTGAGGTCGGTCGGACTAAATCCCTAGGAGGAGTTCGTTAAAGTACGAAGTGTGTAAATCATCCAAAATTTGACGTAAAATTCAAAATGGCCGACTTCCTGTTGATTTTAGGGCATCGCTCCAAGAGGCTTTTTTGTGCGTCTGGACAAGATACACGTACCACAGAAAATTCGTGCACGTAGGTGAAACGTGCGGCGGGGGCTGCTTCGTTAAAAGTCACTTCCTGTTGCCAGCAGGTGGCGCTATGACTGTGGGTGAATGTCGGCATGTACATGTGTTCAGGGCGGGACTCTCATCCTACATGTACAGTTTGGTCCAGATGTGAGCATGTACACTGAAGTTACGACAACTTCCGTGTCATGGCGAAGAGCTGATCTTTGACGCCACGCCACGGACACGCCCATTGACGAAAACTTGCAAATAGCACAACTTTTCATCTTCAATGCCTTTAGAAGGCACAGCAAAATTTGAGGTCGGTCGGACTAAATCCCTAGGAGGAGTTCGTTAAAGTACGAAGTGTGTAAATCATCCAAAATTTGACGTAAAATTCAAAATGGCCGACTTCCTGTTGGGTTTAGGCTATGGCTCCAAGAGACTTTTTTGTGCGTCTGGACAAGATACACGTACCACAGAAAATTCGTGCACGTAGGTGAAACGTGCGGCGGGGGCTGCTTCGTTAAAGGTCACTTTCTGTTGCCAGCAGGTGGCGCTATGACTGTGGGTGAATGTCGGCATGTACATGTGTTCAGGGCGGGACTCTCATCCTAGATGTACAGTTTGGTCCAGATGTGAGCATGTACACTGAAGTTACAACAACTTCCTGTTTCATTGCGAATCATCGACGCCACGGACACGCCCATTGACGAAAACGCGCAAATAGCACAACTTTTCATCGTCAATGCCTTTAGAAGGCACAGCAGAAATTTGACGTCGATCCGACTAAATCCCTAGGAGGAGTTCGTTAAAGTACGAAGTGTGTAAATCATCCAAAAATGGCCGTAAAATTCAAAATGGCCGACTTCCTGTTGACTTTAGGCTATGGGTTCTTGAGGCTTTTTTGTGCGTCTTGATACGATACATGTCCCCAGAAAATTTCGTACATGTAGGTTGAACGTGAACGAGGGGCTAATCATTTCCAATTTTCTAGGTGGCGCTAGCGAGTCATTTTGCACGCCCATGTGCGAAACTTGTAGAATACGAAATTTTTCACCGGTTCTGACATGTTTGCAAATTTTGGTGAGTTTTCGAGTATGTTTAGGCCATGTCATTTGGGCCTACTTTGCAGAAAAAAAAAAAAAAAAAAAAAAAAAAATTATCCGAGCAATTCAATAGGGACCTCGCACGGTCGTGCTCGGGCCCTAATAATAATCCGAGCAAATTCAATAGGGACCTCGCACGGTCGTGCTCGGGCCCTAATAAATAAAATAATCCGAGCAATTTCAATAGGGACCTCGCACGGTCGTGCTCGGGCCCTAACTAATCTCTCCAAACCAAAGACACTGCGTTACAAAAGCAGCCTATGAAGAGCTAAAGCTTAAGAGCTTAAACACAGACATGTAAAAACAGCTTTCTTTATGGACACCACAGCACAGGCTGAGGTGTTGAAGCGCCTGTAAACAGTGTTGCTATCGACAGCAGAGGGTTCAAGTGTTCATGGATTGGCAGGCTCGGCGGGATAAAAGCTGATCAACCTGGGTCATGCAGCAATGTTAGCTAGCTAACACATGTCCAAGAACCACCTCCCTGGGCTAGTTAACCTAACTGCTTAACATTATACACCCGAAAAATACAGGACGCCTTCTATCACAAATACAATCATGCTCAATATGAAAATTATACAAAAAACAGTTACGGGTAAAAAGAACAGGTCCTTACCTCTTACAACTTCCAAAAACGAAGACCACCAGCAACTTGTCCGCCAAAATTAACTCAGAAGAAGCAGTCAAGTGACATCGCACAAGTGCTGGCTGAAATCTTCTTCTCCTTCTTTCGTTTTAACGGCAGCTGGCGCTGCAACATTGCCACCTTCTGGATGTAACAAGTACTCTTCTTCTTCTTAGTTAATGGCGGATTGCAAACAACTTTTAAGTGCATACCGCCGTAACAAGTACTCAATCTAATCAGTTTTATTTAGCCTCAATTCATAACAAAGGTAATCTCATTGCACTTTTCATATAGAGCAGGTCTAGAATATTATTACCAGAAACCCAACAATTCCCACTACTCCCTTTAACAGGTAGATACCTTTAAGCAGAACACAGTATCTGGGTGGTTCGGCCATATGCTTCAATGACAACCCTAATTCACTGTTGTGATTAAACAACACTTTCATATTTTGCACAGATAGTGCGATTAGATGGACTTTAAGTATTTGAGAATTATGTATACTGCGCCCCCACCCCCTTCTCCCACCACACACTTCAGCACGGTCACAGTCTCATATGTAGGCCTACTGTGTGTAAATATGTGTGTGTTAGTGTTTTACCTCTGAAAGCACCACATATGAGTGCCAACTCCAAGGAGTTAGACTTGTATTTAATTTATCAATTATGTGAAGAAGGGTTAACAGAGGCACTGTGACAGGTAGGACCAGCCATACATGTTAATCACTGTATGAGCCTACAGCTAGCCTGAACACCATCACTGCATCGCCTCAGCCACTCCACAGCTCAACTAGACAACCCACCAGCAAGTGCTCTTTGGATTAATCAATGTTATAATTTGAAGAAATTGTAATAGAGTAATGAATAAACCTCTTGCATCACTACTATCCTAACATGTTAGCAGTCACCATCTTTGGGTTCACAGTCATTAGGGAGGATCTATCTGCCTCATTCCACTTTCTTGGAGGCCATGGGTTCATGATCCCCCAAGTCTACAGCCTATTTCAGATGTTGGACTAAAAATCATACTGTGTCCACTTTGGCTTCTGATGTCTGTTCCAACACAGCTCAAACCATCTGTAGATATGAATTTTCCTCCTATGGGGTGTGGAACATGTGAATGTTCATGCACACCAGTACCTCAAACGCCTTACTTGGGCCTGACATGCACATATGACCTAGGCAAAGTATGTTTCATTAAGGTGTTACATTAATGCATTTAAATGGCTGCCTGTCCCACAGTGTTAAGTGTAGTGTCAGATGTTGCTTGATAATATCCTGTATTGGGATATAATAAATCTTGAATTGTGTGCTGCTGCCTTTCATATACAGTTTATGGCTGCTGCCCGTGTGTCCCCTCCTTTAGGTCATTCCCACTGTGATGTCCCTTCTTCATCATGTCTCCTGCATTTCCCAATTGTGTGTGCTTGTTCTTTTATGTCATATTGACATAATTGTACAACACATACCGTCTGCGTATTTGAGAAATATATGGGATTTCATAAAGGCTGTAAAAAAACATAATAGCTTTATGGGGAGCTTTTCATAGAATAAAGCTTTCCAATGGTTTATATTTTTACAATTTTGCAATAATTGAGCAATGTATGAAAGATTGGGAAGTGATGTTAGGACTGAACAATTCAACAAATGTTTCTGTAGCATCAACTACATCTTTGATAATCAGGGGGTGAAGGGATGTAAAACTTTAAAATGATTGAAAATACAGAAATTAAAAATAGTCTCTTTAGTCTCTGTGCTTCAGAAATCAGGAAAGTGCGCGAATATTCAAATATTTGAATGCTGTACCCTCATTGGATGATTCATACTGCGCAGAGGCGACTTCGACCAATGACAATGTTTTACTTCGTCGAGATACGTCATAACGTCAAGCTCGTTTGGAAGCAGACAGTCTGGGTAACGTCCCGCAGGATATCGACATTCAGCGTTCACTGAAGGTAAAGTAATGATTTTGTTTTTCTTCATATGAAGTTTCCTCCCAAGATATCAAGTTCTCATAAATTAAGGTAACACTTAAGGGCGGCAGCTTGGAAACGTTACGTTTTATTTGTCCTTTTTAATTTATCAGACTCCGTCTGGCATTAACGTCAGCTAACGTAACATTCTGCCAGTCCTTAAAAAACGTTATTACGTTATTCTTCAATGTGAATCATGCATTCGTTGTAAAATTTCATACCCGTAAATTAAGTTGCATTTGTCAGTTGTTAAGTTACATGATAAAACGATAACATTAACGGGCCTAACGTTAGTCCCTCTTGCTAACAAATAAAAGGCTGTGGCAGATTGTGACCTGCAGTGACAAAGACATATTTAAGTGACAGCTAAGTTAGTTAATGTGACTGTTAAGAATGCTAACGTTAGCTGTAGCACGTTTAGCCAGATAGCTTGATATTAATATTAATTAAAGAAACGTGAAACGCTCGCTGTTCCTAAGGTTAACGTTACGTTAACGTTACCGGTGTTATGCCGCGTACTAACGTTAGCTAGTAAGACATAGATCTCATGTATTTTAGCTAACGTCAATTATTCTTTCTGAACAGAGAACCAGACTCATCACGAGTGAAAATAACGATTTGGGACCCAGAAAGGAGACTCCGCTGAGGTCTGGACAGAGTGGACCATTTCAACAACTTCTCCGTGAGTGTTTGAAAAATAGGTAACAGAATTTCATAGGATGCTCAAGCAGTGTTTTCCCTATAATCCTGATCGCTGCTACTAAAATTTCCCACGATCGTTAAACTACTAATGTTTTCACTCACACATTGTGAGCACAGTAACACTCGACGCTCGGCTCCCTTCCTCTCCTCGATCTTCACAGCACATCTCTGTGACAGGTGCTGTTATAACAGCAGCGTAACTCTGAATCAGGAGGTGTGTAGCGAGTGTTTTGATTGTCCGAGCGGTAGAAAGTGACGGTGAACGCGAGCGGAGGAAATATTCTGTCAGTAAATGTGCTGTGTCAGTTACAGCGTGTCAGCTTCTCAAGACTAAGAAAAGTCTGTTTGTTGTTTCCCACCTGCAGGAAAAGTGAAGCCTGTCTGCGCTAGAAAACGTCTCCCTCCCTTCAGACTGCCAGCTGAGCAGGAACGCTTCTACAGCAGGCTACATCTTTGGCTGCTATGTAACTCAACATTAACTCAATATATAGAAAGAAACTGGAAGCTGTATTTTATTACTGCCTACTACTCCAATGTTGAGAACATCAGTTAGAAACTTAGAACCTAGCCAGAAAGTCAGGATCATCTTTGGCATTCAGCTAACACAGACGGTTGCCTGGTTAATCACAGGGTTTATACATGCCCAAATACAGCAGTACAGTGAATTAGCTAATGTTACCCGCTAACAGCCTAATCTGAAGAAGGTGCTAAAAGTCTAGCCAGAGTGCATTAGACATGAAATACTGCTGATATCAGGGCATAACATTAACAGCGGAGCAAATCTCGTTGAACTACGTTCAATGACAATAAAGCTTTTGATTAAGCGGCAACCTAATGGCTCTGCTCTGGCGATGCTGTGAGGGTAGAAGGTAAAGTTACCATTGTGTGTAAATGAAAACAACACGTTGATGTGTAGGAATTTTTACAAGCATGATACATCTTATCTATTTTTCAGCACAAGGCCTGGTGAGAGCCACTACAGAGGATCATAGCCAGCGTTGGAATTCTGGAAGGACGTGGGTGAATACAATCTGCCAAATGAACTTTTCTAGTATGCATATTCACATCTGTATATTAATTCTGATATGATACTATCTATGACCTTGTTTGTTTGTATGGAAGAAATTAGCTTCTATTGTTTTTGACTTTGAAGGACTTGACTGTGTTTTAAGCCTATGTGCATTTTCTAGATGTTGAGCATGAACAGAACTTTAAACAATGATTTACTGGGTGACTTTTATGGCGTTTTTCCATCACCAGTACCAGCTCAACTCGATTTGTCCGTGCTCCGTTTTCCATTGCAGATAGTACCCAGAAATATTACCCTCAATTTAGCTGGTCGTCATAGCAACGCACACACAACTGCCGCGACATAATGTTCAATGCGACACACAAACCAGTGACCCACAAACAGTCTCTTTATTTAAGTTAAAACGTTTCAACATTCCTCAGAATGTAAAGACAGATAAGCGGATGAAAACCTTCCAGCTGTGTTTTCCTCTGCCGTTGTTGCTGCAGCGGTCTGTGTGACAGCGGGAGCAGAGGGCTCTGTCAGCGGGCGGCTGGCCGGCCTCACACGCTCCTCCCGCGGGTTGGCTGTTTTTTTTCGCATGCCTGACCTCAGCTGACAGCAATGAACGTAACGCTCCAGTCCACATCAAAGGGAAAACAAAGTGAAGCTGCCAGCCTGTGACAGAGCACTTTAAACTGAGTGATGACAGCAGTAGTGTGAAAGTTATGGCGTTTATTAATTTTACAATTGCTTAATTCATTACAGATCAAAACAGTCAATTTCTTACATTTTAAAATGTTTCCCGGATTCTGCTCTGAACCTGCTCAGACTCTCAGCTCGGTTCCCTTGCTGTACAGCAGCCACCATCCCGGTTCGGCGTGCATCTATTTTCACTCTGCCTCGTCCACACTGCAATATTGAGCCTTTTAACCTAATAAATAGCCTATTCTCTTTTATCGAACTTCTCACTTTCTTAGACCTGCACTGGGTCTGCTAGCCTTGCCATAACAAAGTTAAAGTTATAATCACTTCAGCCTAGTTCACACTATA